>NW_009616024.1:16286-55951 GCF_000690535.1 Cariama cristata
GTGCTCTGCTCACCTCGCTCTGCTGCCTTTCAACGCAACTCCAGACACCCTCACTAGTCTTGGCAATATTTAAATCTGTTTCATTTGAAAATATAATGTTAATTCAAGTGCACTTACTTCTTTTGTTTTCTCTTCACATACAGCTAAGTACATTCAAGTGTTTTTATATATTAAAAACAATGGTGCACACCTGGTAAAAGGCCAGGTTTTATGCAGTTTTTTTCTTGGTAATGCTCTGTACTTCTGCCCATGTAGTTAATCGTCACATTCATTATTTATTAGGTTCTAAGTACCTGCAGGAAAATATTCCTTATCCTATGATTCATTTTTGTACATCTTACACATTAATGACTATATACTGAAAACAAATTTCAGAAACATTCAGAAAAATCTTTTCTTTCCTCTTTTTACGTTATTTTAGTATATTAAGTTCAGTTCATTAGCTCTTTTAATACAACTTACAATAATTTTTTAAAAATTCATTATGTGATATTAGCATTGATTTCAGACAGAAAAAGAAAATCATTAGGAATTAGGAATTTGGAAATAAATCTACATCTGAATAAGTAACATATTCAGTAGGATGGACTGCTCATAGGCAGGTCAATATCAACATATTTCCCAAGTAAATTTTCAGAAGTTATCCCTTGAAGACATATGTATTAAAAGCATTAAATCTTTACAACCTTCCTTCTTTGAAATCTGTTGCACCATGAGTATACCCATCAAATCAAGAAAAATACTTGGAAAGTAAACTCTGTTCCAAGGAGTCTGAATATCCAATCTTTATGATGTTTAAATGTTAATATAATTTGAACAGTTTTTAATCTGTTAAGCAAATAGATTTTTGATCTATTTCAGCAAAATACTGAAAAATATTTTTACTGCTGGAAATACATCCTATGATGTAGAAAAATACATCAGATAATTTATGAGGAATTTAGGTTATAATGCAACATATTACACTAAGGTTATTAACATCATTCACTGCTTTGAGTCCACATACTTGTTAATGAAACTTGTAGACACTAAAGAAATCACAAACAACTTTTCAAGATAGTTTTGTAAAGCTAGGTGAATATCAGTCTTGTAAGATGCTGTCCTCTCTCAGACATCTGGTGTAATGTTTTTTTAGGATGATTCAAAAAAATATCCTTAATTTTGATGAAACACATAGGCCCACACTTCCTTTTGGCTTGAACTGGTTAATGAAGTCTATACACTAACAGTATTTCCTCATCTAAATGATGCAGTGCGTGAATTGGGTGATTGTTTTGAGCAGATGTACTTACTGCAGGAGCTGCTGGACTAGCTGTCTGGATTGCCCTTAGATTTCTAACAACTTTTTTGCTCATCTTAGGTGAAGAAGCCCACATGCATGAGTTCTATAGTCCATGTGCACATATTTCATACTATAATTGCCTAAGAAGACCCAAGAGATGAATGATCTTAGTTCTGCAACCAGATGCTGCACATGCCTAAGTGCAACCTTATTCCCAGTTGTAATCTCATTAAGTTAGGAGTCTGTTATTCATGTGCTTGAAGGTCTGCAGGTCCAGGAACTATGTAAAAATGGAAGAAAATTATTTCATAGCATTAACAAAAAGTAATGATGTGGGAGTGAATGTACTGCACGCACATGGATAAGTTTTCCTCGCCCAGGCTTGGTCAATTAAAGAAAGACTGAATCCTAAATATGCCAAAGATAAGTGAGCAAGAGATACACCTCCAGACTTTATTTCCAGTAATAGGTATTACTACCGTTTTCTGTGCTCATTTTTTTCAAAGCCACCATCCTGTGAAAATTGTGATAAAGCTGACAAAATCAGAACAATATGCCAAATCGCTGGCTATTATCTGATCTTTTATGCACATAATGTCTTGAACACTTAGAAAGATATTTTCTGTAAGTATTTCCTAGATTCTCACAGGGCTATTTAGAATTTTTTCAAGTAATCCCAGTGAAGCCAAGCCTGCTGAAATGCAAACAGAATGACTGTGCAGAAATCCTCTTCTTTCCTGGAGTCTCAAGTTGAAATAGCAGATGGCAGTCAAGACTTGGGAAAGATGATTTTCTGGAAAGATGTGTTATGTTTGAGAGAGTTTGAAAAACTAGTATTCTATACTACTATACCACTAATATGAAATCAGTATCATAGAGCAAGAGTAGCTTGCCTGTGTCTACCTCATGCACAAAAAGAGGTGCCCAGCAGAAAGAGAGGAAGATCAGACTTCTGCTGGTTCACACGCAGCAGCCTGTATAGATGGGATGTATTAAAGTGCAATGAAGCAAATGTGAGGATCTTGGGAAAAGGTATGCCTTCATTCATTCTACTTCATTTTTTTTGTAAGATAAAATCTTCAGTTTTTAGTTCCTTGGAGGTGGAAAAGACTGCCAAAATTCCCTGGGTACCTCTCAAAAATCCATTTGAATTTAGATTAGATATAGGACATCTTTATTGCTGCTTTGAGGTAAGAAAGAAAGAAAGAAAAAAGAACGGAAGGAAGGAAGGAAGGAAGGAAGAAAAAAGGAAGAAAAAAGGAAGAAAGGAAGAAAGAAAAAAGGAAGAAAGAAAGAAAGAAAAAAAAAAGGAAGAAAGGAAGAAAGAAAGAAAGAAAGAAGGAAAGAACTGATCAAAACTAGTTAAATAACAATGCAACAAAAATTAGTATCATAAAATCATAGAATCGTTTAGGTCAGAAAGGACCTTTAAGATCATCGAGTCCAACCATAAACCTAGCGTGGCCAAACCCACCACTAAACCATGTCCCTAAGTACATCTACACTTTTTAAAGCCCTCAGGGGATGGTGCCCCAGCCCCTTCCCTGGGCAGCCTGTTCCAATGCTTGACAACCTTTCTAGTGAAGAAATTCTTCCTAATATCCAATCTAAACCTCCCCTGGAACAACTGGAGGCCATTTTCTCTTGTCCTATCTCTGGTTGCTTGGGAGAAGAGACCGAAAAGTATCACCTTTTCATTTTTCTTTGAGATTAACACAGATTCATTTCTACATTTATCTGGAAGAGAAGGTATTGGCTTGAATTTGTATCCTAGATTGGATTAAATAAATCTTCTTCAATATTTATTTTAAGAAATGTGTATTTAATATCAGATAGGTTTTTTTTAAAAAAAAAAAAAAACAAAACAAAAACCAACCCATCCTACAACTATAATATGGTTAAAAGGATTGTAAATGGTGGTGAAATTTAAGCAGCTGTAGGCAGCTCTGTAATTAATACATGAAAATTAGCAAAATTATCAGCTCTCATGCACCTCTCTGGAAGATGCTCATGTGCAAAGTTTAATGGAACATAAAGTTAGGAGCACATTAGATTCATAGAATTGTTTAGGTTGGGAAAGACCTTCAAGATCATCAATTCCAACCTTTAAACTAGCACAGCCAAGTCCACCACTAAACCATGTCCCTGAGCACCACATCTACACATCTTTTATATACCTCCAGAGATGGTGACTCTACCACTTCCCGGGGCAGCCTGTTCCAATGCTTGACAACCCTGTTGGTGAAGAAATTCTTCCTAATATCCAGTCTAAGCCTCCTCTGGCACAACTTGGGGCCATTTTCTCTTGCCCTGTCACTTGTTACTTGGGAGAAGAGACCAACACTTTCTGAATAGGAAGAAGGATTGAAATGCTTCAGTGAAACACGCCCCCCTAGAGCTGAAGTACAAGTAACATGGGAAAGAAGTGAAAAACAATCAAAGTTCCCTGGCAATCTCCATCATGCTTAAACCATGCCTTACAGACTGGGCTTGGCCTTTTTCCAGTGCTACTTTGGAGCGTGACAGGTTCAAAGACAGTGTTGTCAGGAATTATAGTGTGTATTCATGTGACTCCCTCTCCTTTTAAGTCAGAGTCTACATAATTTTTTTCAATTACCTTCCAACCACATATTGAACAATATTGACGTATGTTTTTGTAACATCCTCCTTAATAATTAATTTCCTAGTCTCCACATTCGTTTCAGAGGGGATCTTCTCTACCATGGAGCCAAACTTTTTCTGCACAAAGCAATCACATTAATAAAAATTCTGACCTGCCAGCTGTCCAGACCTCATCAATCTGCCAGCAATGAATCTTCTCAACAAGTCATACCATGCAAATCTGACTAACAATATTACAAGCATAAAGAGCAAAGAGAAAGGTCTGCTTATGTCAAAGTGCAATTTCTCTTTGGTGTAAAAAGTCAAGAGCACATACAAAACATATCAGAAGATAAATCAGAAGCTGTGTACATCAACTATACTAAAGAAGATTTGAGTCTGTTCCATTCATAAAAACATTTTAG
Source organism: Cariama cristata (assembly GCF_000690535.1). Classification (NCBI taxonomy): domain Eukaryota; kingdom Metazoa; phylum Chordata; class Aves; order Cariamiformes; family Cariamidae; genus Cariama; species Cariama cristata. Next base: position 20,595 of record NW_009616024.1, read on the forward strand.
ATCAAAAATAGCAATAATAAACAAAGGTAGAAAAGTTTGAAACTGTTGACACTTTCGTCTCCTGTAACAAAATGATGTTCCAGTCTTGGGCCACCCACATATAGGAAGGAGCATCTTTATTTTCCTAAAGATAGAAAAAAAGAGAAAGATGTCTTAAGCTAACTGCCTGAAAACAAAACTTTAAGTGTCAAAATCACTGACTAATAGAAGCTCTTCCTGCTATCATTTTTCATAGTGTTTATACAGTTCTTCTCCATTTCATGCCTCAGTTTAGCAGCTACAGGGAAGCACTCCAAAACAATATAGCAGTCTGTTTTGAAGTCCTGCAAACCAGCTGTCGAGCAGAGTTTGCCAAGCCAGTACCATTTCTCTGTGTCCATTGCTCTAGTATTGCACTGCAATTCAAAACAAGCCAGAGATGTCTTTAGTGGTTACGAACGCAGCCATCAAAATGAGACAAGACTGTATGTCTCTGCAGCAATGCCTGCAGACAGACTGGGAGATCTCTGGTGGGTATCCCCCCCCTCTGCAGCAGCAAAGCACTGAAGATTCAGCCTTCAGGAGATGAGGAACAGCAACGAACGGAGCCGTTCGGATGGCTTGGATGGAAATGTGAGCTGAAGCTGATACACCTTTTTACAAAGCTCCTGTCAGAGGTACTCTCGTGCTGTCTTCCTTCACTGTGTAAGATCTGCCTTTTGAAGCCACTACAATGTAAAAGGAGTGGAGGAGGAGGTTGTAGTATACTTTTCCTGCTGTCTTTGTCCTCACAGCATGTTGGAGGAGAGATCCCGTTTGACATTTGTCTTTTCTGACATCATGTAGTCTCAAGTTGTGCTGCCAAAGGGCTTCGTCTCGGTTTCCTTGATGGGGCAGCCAGGCATCTGTGAGGAGGTGTGCTGCTTCCAGCCATGCAGCACACACAGGGGGACACCAGAAGAAGGGCTTCTCTGTAGGGGCATTTTGGTGGCCGTGTTATTTCTGGCTCCACATCTGCCTAAATGAGTGTGTGATGAAAGGAGGATTTCCCCCCAGTTTGGCAGCTCCTCCTGGCTCGCAGGGGTCACCAGTGCCACACTGTTACGGCAGCACTAGTATCAGTGTGGCCATGGTGGTATAAGGGAAGAGGCTGAGCACCTCTGCAGCACACCATCAGTAAGCATCTCATTGTAATACTGGGACTGACCCAGATTGCCTTTATCGGCAGATCTTGGACGTATAACACCACTTTCCCAACCCATTTGGAGATGTTAATAGTGCATAAGGCCAGCTGGCAAGGTGTGGTCACATCACTGAACAGGCAAATAAATAATTTTATAAATATAGGAATTTTTGCCAGATGCTTGCTACTGCAGTGTCTGTGTGTCCCTTACGGAAAGGGACATAGCATTTAAAAAATATTTTTATAGATTTACATATATATCTTTGAAATACATTTATAATTCCAGTATATAGGTCCTAACTTCAAAAGGAGGCAAGAACAACCAAAAAATTATCAGTATATATCTGTAACTAATTTTTGTTATCAGGGATTATTTTAAATGATGGGAGAAGAGACTTAGAAGTTGAGTATTTCTCTAAGGAGCTATATCACCTTCTAACAATAGAGTTAAAAGAATAGCGCTAGTGGATGCTGATATTGTTTTTAATTTCCTTCTTTCAAAATAGAATTTAAATATTTTTGTGCACTCAGTAATGTAATGCACATGCATCCCTTTCAGTTTCCTCTTACTGACACAAGATACATATTCTTTATTTTCATGCAATTAGTACTGGCATTGCTCTATGCTGGATCCGATTAAGCATTTTTAGGATTTTTTTTTCTTTGAAAAATAGTAATTCAATGAAATTAACAAGAAAGAGGCGGTGGAAAATTCCGTTCTGATGAAGTCAGGATATTTAGCTTGTCATGATTCACACAGAAGCACAATTCTGAAATATCAGTTTCCTGCAGGACAGAAACTTCATTTTACAGCTTGCACCCAGTTACGTTTGAGGAAGATCTTTCTAATTTCTATTCCTTCCCTTTTAGGAGCTGTGATTTAGTTCGTGAAAAACAGGCTTATTCTTGGTTTCTACCTGATTAGTAATTGTTATTTTGAATAATCAGATAAAAGGCTTAAATTACAGTATTTGCTTTGTTTTACTGTTTTAAGGAAAGGTTTTTTCCTGCCATAATGCAAAAGCTGTTAATTTCTCATTAAAAATTTACTGAGCAGCCTCAGACTATTCAATGTAATATATGCTATGCAATATACGCTGGGTACCACCATTTATCCTACAGTTACGTGTAGAAAAATACCAGCAGTGTTGCAATAATTAGAAATTAAACCTTGAACAGTTTAAGGGGTAAATTTACAAGAAACTTTAGGAATATAATTGTAACTTTAGTCCCAGAAGTTCAATAAGTAAAGGCTCAAAATCTCTGCCTAACTTTGAAGGCTTTGTGTTCCCTAACTTAATGTCCCGTAGCTATTAGAGCTTTGCTGCTTGGCATGCACTGCACTGCCTGCTCTGTAGCAGGGCGACCAACACAACCCTTTCACACCACATTGTGTGAACATCCCGAATTAGTTTTCCCTGTTGCTTCCTTCTGCTTCTGAGCCCAAGCAGATAAGCCAGGCTCTGTGCTGTGCCACATTACCCATGCAGGGAATTGGCTGCCCCACACTCAGGGGTCTTCTGTATGCTGTTGGCTTTGAAGAGGGGTAGTTCAGCTCTGCAGAGGAGTGATCCTTCTCCTGCTTCTCATCTGCAACTCTCTTCCCTAATTTTAATGCTATTCCTGATTGCTTACAATAAAATAATGCTGGTGGTGCATCTGTGATAACATATTTAAAAAAGAGTAAAAAATTCACAGCAGCTGTGAGAGAGAGGAGTGAGAATATGTGAGAGAAACAGACCTGCAGACACCAAGAGCAGCAAAGTAGGAGGGGGAGGAGGTGGTCCAGGCGCCAGAGCAGATTGCCCTGCAGCCCATGGTGAAGACCATGGTGAGGTAGGCTGTACCCTTGCAGCCCATGGAGACCCCATGTTGGAGCAGGTGGTTATGTCCTGAAGGAAGCTGTGACCCCATGGACAGCCCACGCAGGAGCAGCTCCCAACAGGATCTGTGCCCCATGGAGAGGAGCCCACGCAGGATCAGGTTTCCTGGCAGGATCTGTGGCCCCATGGGGGACCCATGCTGGAGCAATCTGTTCCTGATGGACCGTACCCCATGGGAAGGACCTATGCTGGAGCAGTTCCTGAAGGACTGTGTTCCATGGAAGGGACTCCACTCTGGAGCAGGGGAACAATGTGAGGAGGAGCATTGGAAACGAAGTGTTATGGATTGACCACAGCCCCCATTCCCCATCCTCCTGCACTGCTCAGGGGGGAGGAGGTAGAAGAGTCAGGAGTGAAACTGAACCTGGGAATCATAGAATCATAGAATCAAGTAATCATTTAGGTTGGAAAGGACCTTTAAGATCATCAAGTCCAATTGTAAACCTAGCACAGCCAAGTCCATCACTAAACCATGTCCCTACGCACCATATTTAGACGTCTTTTAAATACGTCCAGGGACGGTGACTCCACTGCTTCCCTGGACAGTCTGTTCCATTGCCTAAAGAAGAAAGAGAGTGGGGGAGAAAGTGTTTTTAGTTTGTTTTTTCTTTCTCACTATCCTACTCTATTTTTAATTCGGAATAAATTAAATCAATCTTCCCCAAGTCAAGTCTGTTTTGCCTATGACAGTAATTGATGTCCTTATCTTGACCTACGAACTTTTTGATTTTATTTTTCTTTCCCTGCCTTGCTGAGGAGGGGGCACAAGAGAGCGGCATGGTGGGTGTTTGGCAGCCACCCAGGGTTAACTCACCACATAGTGTCTGCATGTCCCCATGAATTTTGCACTGAGTGACATACCCTCTATCTTGTGAGCAGGTATTTAACATGCGTTTTGAATTCCTCTAAGCATCAGGGCCTTAAATAAAAAGATGTTGTAATGATGAGGGCAAAGTTTGCTTGTGAATCTACATAAGCAGGCCTAAGGTGTCTCCTAATGAGTTGCTGGCAGTCCTTTCAGCAAACTGGCTGCTGAAAAAGCTAAGGGGTTGTTTAACACTATGCATGGAGGTGATGATAGAATGAGGATTGGGTCTTATAGTTTCTTGGCTTCTTCAACCACATGGAAACCAATGGTAGTTCTTCTAGCATGTATTTCCATTAACTTTTGCTTGACTATCAGTGATTAGTAGGCTAGCTGAAACAGCCCTGTGCTTGTTCTTCATTTAGGCACATCCACAGCTTACTATAACCTGCTCTCCTCAGCTGCACAGTGGTATTAGTTTAGCTGCAATAGCAGTGATCCATTTTAAATAAGAATTTCTATTAAAGCTACACATGTAACAGCTAATGCAGATGATAGCAATAATATATGATTAATGATGAGTAGACTGGTGAAACTCATGTAAGTTAGATTAATAAAAAATGACTTCAAAATTCACGGCTTTGTTCATCTTTAATAGGAATAAAGATAACATTTGTCATCAGAACATAAAGTTTCATAGATACAAATCACAGATAAGTATGCAACAATAGATTGTATGAAGCAACGTACCGCTAACTAAAACAAAAATAAGACAGCATAGCTCTTACACTGACATTAAGTAGCATTTTATGTCTGTAATAATATTTCATCTAGATATATATTTGAACCATATAACCCAGTATTCAAATGAACATTATTAAGTCATACCTTGGATGTCTCAGTCAACCTTAATGTCAGTCACAATTGTAGTTATAAAATAATCCACAAATCTACTAAAAAATCAAACGGCCTTTACGCTATAGGAGTAAATCTCTGGGAGATAGATCAGGTACATGTACAAAGAAAGGAATACAAGCAACATATTTTTATGCAGTAATATAATCCAGGGAGAAGGTAACTTTTAAAAACAACAGCTTGTGTATTGGAGGACTGGATGGTATGACTGCTACTCAACCTTCAAGAATACTTTATCTCCTGTGCAGTCCAGAGAAACGGATACCCAGTCTAATCATAAATATGCTACAAACTTCAAGGGGAAATTAAGAAACTGGACTGCACAGGAGTTAGTATGAAGTGAATTTATCTAATGGTAAGGATTATCAGACATGTGTAAGGCTGGTTTTACCATCCTTTCTGACCAGCCTTTCTTACAAGAATCAAGTTGGCACAGACTTGTTATCCAGGCTGGCTCATTTTGACCACAAGAAGCCGGGGCAGATGATCAGTAGACCAGGGGCATGATGACCTTTTGGGTGACAGGGTGGTGCGAGCAGGTCAGGAGAGTGGTGGGGACTTCAGCTGGCAGAGCTACCACCCAAGAGGAATGAAGGAACCAGCCCAAAGGCTAGCAGAGCTGTTTCCCTGGGGGAAGAAGAAAAAAAATTCACTTCTGCAATGATATGACTGCGTCCATAGGAAAACTCTTGCTGGACTAACTGGAAGTCATACCCACACCTGAGACAGTCAGATCAGTAGAGAGGAACGCAGCAAATGCTGGTCTGGATCAGACCAGTGGTCGCCTCCGTGCGGTGCTCCTTGAGGTCGGTGGCTAGTCCTCTTCAGACAGGTGGGGCAAGCCATGGTCAGGGAGCCTTCATCTTTAAAGGAGTTTTAGTCTGTACATCAGCAACTTTAGGCAGGATCTGTTTGCCTCTATTTAAACTGGTTCTGAATTTTGAAGACTTGATAAATATGCCTTGTTTCAAGTCAAATAATAAAGACTTCAAAAGCAGATGGGTCACAAAACCTAAGGTATTTTTCTTAATTTTTCTTTATGCCAAAAATTAACACAGTACAAGTGATTTAGTTAGTTCTACTGCTTTTGTTAATGTAAAATACCAAACTTAGGCAATTCGTAAAGAGCAAGCTTTCTGTAACAGAATTACTAATGTAATCAAAGGTGAGATCTGAGCAGGCTAAAGGAGGAGTAAGGCTTAGTGATTAGGGTTACTAGGAAGCAAACAAAACAGAGAGGTGGCAGCTAAAACAACACTTGTGTGGCTAATGCAATGCTCAAAGCAACATTTCTGCCCTCTAGTAGGTAAAAAGGAAAATAGAAGTTTGTTTTGACAAAATTTCTATTTTTTCACTAATGTTAAGAAAGGAATGGAAAAAGGAGAAACTTACTTAGAAAACTGAATGCAGACCAATCTGTCCCTAGCAAATAAATCACTGCAGTCAGTTGAAATCACTAAGAAAACATTTGTCCTATTTGTGTAAAGGACATGTGAAAACCCATTTCTAAGCAGAAGACCATTTCATTTTAGGCATAGGAATTGGATAAGTCCAAATTTTAAAATCTCAGAACTCTTGCTTAGCTGCTCCAATTTGTGTAGCAAAAATATGCAGGTTACTTTGCTTCAAATGTTACTAACGCTCACTTAAATGTCTACTCGTCGGCTTGCTCAAAAGCATCAGTCTTGGCATGCTCGGGGTACAGCTCCTATTTCAGTCTCTGCTGGGATTCACAAATTGGATTTTCCTCTGGACTGCCTCCCCTGAAAGGCTTGGTCCAGTCAGCACTCATGTTGCTCATCTGAAAAACTCCAGTGGCTGTGTCAACTTGCATTTAAAATGCAACTAGAGAAGGCAGAGCCTTCAATAGCCCAGTGTTTACAGTATAGCTGCTACATCTTCAACTCTTCCCTCCATAAAAAGTACTTTAGTCCTGTATTTTCCTTCTAACTGGACCATTTTCTGATCACTAAGCCATTCTGGGTAAGCTACTTGATATTTCTTATGCTTTTTTACAAATACATTTTCAACAAAAAAGACAGAACATTATATCATGGTTATGCTCCCTGTTTTCAGGGGCTGTTCACTCTTATCAAAGTGTGTTGAATACACTTTACCAGACTGGACATGTGAAGACGTGGAGTACCTGTGGAGGGCTTCTTCTCACCAGATTTTAATGTAAATGTACACAACCAAGATAATAACTCTAAGCTCAGTTTATAGTTAGTGCAGGGAATCATGCACTTTCAAGTCGTTATCCATCTAACCTAGAGGTCTACTTCATGTCTGCTTTGAAATAGGATGGATTGTCCCCAAAATGCATTTATTTCTCTTCATTGACTATAAGGTTTTTCATACCAAATCTAGCTGGGTCCCAAGTTTTCAACATAGGGGCAATTTCTGGCCCAGTTCTTGGCACACACGGAAACATGGGAGTGGGTTACTGGAGAACTTTACTGACAGAACTAAGAAATCTGTAGTTTTCCAGTACCCCAGGGTGAGGTGATGTTTGAGGATCTCATCCTTTAAAAGACACTGGCAAATTCTACCAAGGAGCATTTCATGTCCTATTTATATCACTTTATCATGTAGAAATATACGTTTCTGTGTAAAAATTTTACCAAAACCCAGTTGCCAATATGAAGAATGTATGCAGTGGGAAGAGAGCACAGCTCCATCTGGTTTATGTTCTATCAAGAAAAGAAGAAACAGAATGGATCTCAGTCTCTGTGGCTTACCACAATGTTTTTTAACTGACACTTAGTTTGAGTATAGATTATTTTACAAGTCAGGGAGTGTGTTTCCAAATTTCTTATGAAGACCCTAAATGATTGACTGGAAAAGCATTTTGGTTAAGACTTGACAGGTAGAAATATTCAAGAGACACAGGGAAGGAGCTGTAAAAAAACATGTTTTCGTTGCGTAACTAGTATCTGCACAACCAAATTTTCTTTTAGCAGAGGTACAGTAGTTGCTGTTTTTGCAGATACTTTGACAGAATCCTGAAGGTGCATCAGCTATTGCGCTTAGCTTTTCTTCATACAAAAATGACCATTGTAGATTGAAAAATCAGATAGATAAATAAACCTGTTTGAGAGGGGGGCAATCATTGGGCCTAAAATGTCTGCTCTTTAGAAGATCTTAGTCTTTAAGTTTGTGGGTACAATCATGAACATCTATGTAACTTTCTACATAATCCAGAAGAGAATTCCAATTTCAAGTGTATCTTGCTACTGCTTGAATATCTTTAAGGTACAAGGGGAGACTTCCTTAAGGATTGCTGTCCAGTAACACTACCCATGCAGTATATATGCTCCCAAGCAGGTCCACGCTGCTCTGGAGTGCTTTCCTTGCTTCTTCTCCTTCCACCCTCCTCTCATCCAACCTCTGCCTACTTCATTGATGGGAAACAGCAACAGTACAATGCACTACATTCGTTCCTCAAAAAGACCTGACTGCTCAGGGATTTTTCAGAAATTCTCTGTTAGGGGAAGAAATGCAGTAATGGATAGTGGTGGAAATCTTAATTTGTGAGCTTATATAAAGGCATACAGTTCTGATGTATAAAAATAAGTATCTATCGCCTTTAAAAGTATCCCTTCATATATTATATAGTTGTGGATGTCTTCATTAGCTATTTAAAGTCAACCGTTATGTTAAACTCTTGTCAAGTACTTTGCTTCAATTCTGCTCTGAGGCAGTGATTTCCATAGTTTGCAGACATTTTAATGCTCTTAGCTTTATTAAGTTGATATTGTGGTTTACTACCTAAAAAAAGCTAAGCCCCATTGCCAAGACTAGGAACATCTTTCAGAAACTGTGATGCAGAATTCCTCTGGTGGGAACTGGCCGCTTGCCCCTCATTGAATGTAAGTTTGAATGCTTTCTTGAGTAGGAATGGGTTATTGGATTTTGGTAAAGGGTGGACGTGGAGTGGATACTGTATATTGGCCCCTAGACTGTGAGAAAGTTTTTCAGGCTACACTATCCTATGTGATAACTTTAAGTCTTACATTTCTTTAGGAACACAACTTGGGGTGGACTAAAAATCAAGAACTCTTCTGCTTTCCTCCTGCTGTGGCTAGTATCCATTCAGCTCTTGTTCTGTTGCAAAGGAGAGAAACTTAAGGCATGTCAAAAAGTGAGGGGAAAAAGAGCTTTGAAGAGCTCAATGCTCCAGTGCCCACAATTTCCAGTGCCCACATATACTTGGCTTAAAGGTGACTTGGGTAACTTACCACTCAACATAGTAGTGTGCAGCATAGCTGTATCATTAAATTCTGCACCCCTAATGATGACCGAAAAACTATTTAGAACGGGGAGGTAAATGGAGAGATTTGAAGTTGGCATAACACAAGACAATTTCCTTCTATTTAGTCCATGTTAAAAATGAAAAAGGGTGGTGCAGGCATGCTCGTGGCAGTTTGGTTTATAAAAATAAATGTTGTGGTTAAGTGGGTGGGAAATACAATGAGGAGCTGAGGACCAAATGGGCAATGTCCCCTTGTTGTGGAATGATTTTGCAATCTTGATTTTTCTGTGTAAAGTCAGGCTTGCAGCCTGCGCACTAAGACAAGAGACCACACAACCATTTGGGGCATATGAGAGTAGTCATTATGAGGACTCAGAAGGATTTGCTAAGATGCCCTAATAATCTAATAAAGTAGCTAAGCTGCCTTATCTTGCTGGAGAGTAGATTTCTTTCTTACGCCAATTAAAGAAACAATGCTGAACACTTTTTTTCCCTCATCATTTAGATTCAAATTCTTCCATCTTTCATCATCTTATGTAACTCATTTCTCTGTAGAGAAGTCCACACAGCTAAACTCTGGAATAATAAAAAATATTGCACACACTTCCCTGGAGCTTTTCAAGTGTCTGACTGACTACGGCAACATTGACCTTGGAGTGGTGGGCCAAGGAGTTGGCTCAGGTCTTATTTCCTTAGACAACGGTGGGGAGACTGGGATGTCTACACTGGCTCAACATTGTAGGTGTGTTACACTAGCAAAGGCAGCCAAATGTGAATGCTCTTGGCTTAACTAGCAATATCAGTTGGAATAAGCCAGCAGAGCTTTGCTCAAAAGCTTTCTGGTGAAAAAACACCTTTCAGAAGGAACTGTACCCCATCATGACTCTGCAGGTACCACTGATCTGCCTTGTCTTTAAAAGTGACATAGCTGTAAACAGGGAATCCAGTTCAAAGGAGATTTCCTTTGAAATTGTCATCTTCTTTAATGACTGCAAAATGACTCCCAGATCAGCGTGGGCAAAGCAAATATTCTGGTGGCAGCAGAAAGTTATAACAGCACAGAGAAGCAGTGGTGAGTACGCATAATTCCCTGAGCACAGGAACCAAGGATGTCTAATGTTCTATTGATTTGTGTCTCAAGGTAGAACTCCCAAAAAGATTACCCATGTCCAAGCAGGGCTAAACTCACTGTACAGTTGCCTTCTCAGTGGGAACCTTAGCAGGATTTCTTTCTTCTGAGATCTTTCTCCGTCTCTCAAATTTTGATTGCAATTGACCAAAAGTCAGTGGAGAGTAGACATAATTGCATGAGCACACATGCACACGCACATCCCCACACATCCATAAGTGTATCAAGGTCTCTTCCTGCAGAAACCAGCCTAATACTCTTGCAAATGCAAACATATCTGCCCCAGACCACTGCAGTGGACTTCTGTTCCCTCCTGGGTGCAAGGGTGTTCAGTTGCTGGGAATCTGTTACCCATCCAGAAGTGATGAATCCATGTGCTTTAAACTGCCTTGTCAGTGATACAAATAAAAAGCTAGAATGAGTTCCTCCACTTTACAAGCAGTGATAAATGCAGTAGAAGCCACTTAATTAGTCTATGACAAATTGCATGCCCAATTAATTGTGATGATTGCCTAGGGGGCAAAACCCAACTCGAGGCAGTCTGACGACTCCAAAGAACAGACTAATGGCACACTCTAGTGAGCATTGGAGAGTCTTTCCCATGCCCTTCCTGTAGCTGTCGGTAGCTGAAACACAACAGTCAACTGCCAGGGATGTATTTGCTTGCACCAGCTTTGCCCCAATTTGACCTTTTCTTCATTTTATGCTGGTTAAATGAATCAATATTATCTTAATACATTTCCTTTCATCCTCCCAGTAGCAGTGCGTGGTTATACACTCGACTTAAAATGAAATTAATGAAATATTAAATGACTGCAATGGGGATTCCTTATCCCTGAGTTGCAGGTGGGAATTGGGAGGAAACATATTAAAGGTAAAGAAGTTACCTGAATGTTAAATCAGTGTAGATCTGGAAGCTGTGCTTCATAAATTTATGTACAGAGCCTGTGAAGCATGGCCGTTGCAATCAGGGTTGTACCAGTTTGAGCAAAAAGGTATTTTTAAATGATTTTGTTAAATCAGTGACAAAGACCATGCAGACATTGCTCGTTCAGTTTTAAAACAGTAAATGACTTCACAGGGCAGAGTCAGGTCCCAAATGTGCCATCTGCCTGTTTGTGGTTTGTTTACTTTACACATGATTGAGTTTAGTGCTCGTCTTCATTCCTTTTACATAATGATGTTATGATAACCACATAATTAATGCTTTTAGTGTTTAGCAGATAAATGAGACACAAAAAGAGAGAGAAAAATATCTGGTGTTTAAATAGAAATTCTTCTAAAATGGCCAGTAGAAGCCAAGTTTTATTTTATGATATTGAATCTATAATTTAACATATATAATATTTAGCTTCAGCTTACAGTGACAATAAAGGTGGTTCACAGACCATTCCTGGGATGTTAATGAGTAGGTGAAAGAAATCCTTTTGTCTATTTCTTTCCCTCACACATTTTTTTTTGCCTCCCAGATACTAATTTCCAAAACTTCACAACATCTCAGCAGAAAGTAGATATAAAATTACACGCGATTAAGATAGGCAAAATTATTTCACTTTATTTGGGGAGCAGTTAAAGGATCTCCTGGAAATCTCATGAAAAGTCTATTCTTGAAAATCTTTCCATTTTATTCAGACTTTCTACTCCTGCAAACATTTGAATGCTTATACTCTTGCCCCTTCTTATTTCTTATACAAATGTGGAGCTTATACTCTTGTCCCTTCTTATTTGGAAAGTTAACCTCTCCGCAAATGCAACTAGAGTTTGAGCAGAAACATATGGAGAAAATATGTGTTGCTCTTGGTTCCAGGAAAAATTATGAAGTGGAGGTGAAGAATTTGAGCTTAGTGGGGGAAGAGGAGGTCAATGAGAAATTTGTCCCCGTTTCAAATATTCTCCCATCATAGACTAGATGGGCAATATTTTTCCCAGGTCAGGATCATGAAAATGAGTCTCTCCAGTGATTTGCCTTTGGCCTCTCTCGGGATGGATTTCTGTAGGGAATTCTCATAGTTCTTAGCAATGTTTTGAATTGCAAATGTTCAGATGAAGAACTCCATACATTCACAAAAAACAAGTTCTGCTGACTTCTGTGGCAATGCACAAAGCTGATGTCTGCTATTAAGGAAGTGCTTTACAGGAATAATTTTGAAGTGGATTTACGCATTATTAATGGAGACAGATCTGATGGTGAGGCAAACCACATTTGGCAGCAAGAACATTTACTAAAAATGTCATTAAAGAATTTAGGCTGTATGCTACCAAGTATTTTGTAACTCCTTCCACTGACTTCTTGGCCTCTGTTTTTCTTTCATGTCTGGTAAGTAGCTTGAGGTGGTTGACGAACATTGGAACTGAGGAAGTCTGGCTTCTCACTGCTGTTTGTCTAAAGGTTTGTTGGCTTTGACACCTAAGAAGAAGGAAGCTCTACTCCAGTCCATGCCTCCTTTTATGCATTTAGAACTTTCCTAAGGCTTTTCTTTCATGTAAGTTTTACAGCGTCAAAAGAAGTAGGGTTTTTATGGTAACTACTTCCTCAGCAGAGGCAAATTTACAACTTTTTTCTAATAATGAATGTCTATTTCCACAATTTAGAGAATGTGAGATCTCTTCCAACCTACGTCTGACAAATTTATATCAGTACAAGTTGATAAATTTAGCTAAAATTTTCCAATAAATGATAAAGAAAAATGGACAATCCTGTAGGTTTTAATATTCACTTAGAATGACACCACAGGACTCATTTCTTAGAAATCACACCTTTAAAAAAGAGAAGCGATGTAGGATTTATCTCATCAAACACTGCCTTCAATGTCATCTTTGGAAGAAATGTAGCTTACTGCTGCGTCTCTTACCAGGTAACATCTCTGTTTGAAATGCTGAGGCAATGAAATGAAACAGTTACATTTGGAATGAAATGCAGACTCAAAGACTGGTGGGACAAGAAGTTACCACCCAGATAATCTTTGGGACAGGCTGGAAAGACCAACAATAGCCCTGCTTATATAGTGCTCATTTTTTATTTAAAAATCGATAGGGTGATGCTACGGTTCTTTTGAAATTTACTGATATCACAAAACAGTGTAAGTACCTAGGGTTTTTTATTCCGCACAACTGAATGTTGGTTATAAATAAATAGCCCTACAGAGCTGAAATCAGAAAATGAGGAAGTATTTCAAATGAGGGGAAGATTCACCTTCAGTACCTGAAATCTAAGCAGATGGAAGTAAAATATATAGAGATAGAGATAGAGATAGAGATATAGATAGAGATAGAGATAGAGATAGAGATAGAGATATAAATTTTTTTTCTACTGGATATTTTTTTTCCACTGGATGTTGAGCGGCTCTGCAAAGCCTGGCACTGAGCTCCCTACTTATTGAAATTAGGGCAAGAACCTTTAAAAACTATATGGTCTGAAGCTGAACATCTTCAGTTAGAACTGTGATCTGTAGATACTATGAACTTGATTCCCAAAGGCAGCAAAGTTTTAAACGTGGACTTTCCCAGCTCCTTAGGGAGTGCTAAAGCACAAAATATTCTTCCAGCAGCTGTATGACTTTCACAAGCAGAAGAAGTGCCTTCCTGTCCTCAGGGCTTACCAGCAGACTTTTCCCTAAAGGTAGATCCCTCTTTTTTTCAAAGTCTTATTGGGATTTGGAGTTGGCTTCATCTCAACCCTCCAAGGAGCTGGAGCCACCACCTTGTAGGCTGCCCTGTCCTTGAGGAGGCTTCATAGGAACATAGAATGGTGGATGAAACCTGTGTCTGACAGTCTTCCTTTACTGGGGAACCCTAGTTACTGGTAGGTGTTTGCTGGGAAATTGCACCTGCACCCACACTTTCGAGCATCCAAGCTGATGTTCTCCGTCTTCCAAGCAAGGCAGCCAGACCCACACCCTGAGTGGAGATACTTTAGAGGGTTTGCAGGAGCAGAACTGCTGGGGCATTAGGCATGTTGACAGAATGTAAATGTTTCCAGTGGCAGATGAAAAGAGGGTGGTGGTTTTGAGGAGTGAAATTTGAGTAAACGCACTCCGACCCTACAGTCTGTTCAGGAGTTTAAATCCCTCTGTGGGTATTGGCCTGTATAAAAAGCTGCTGGACTGTGCTTTTACATAAGATCCTGAGTGACTTTGTAAGCCTTCAGCAGCTTCCAAATCCTTCACTTTCAACAACAGTGCTCTTTGTACTAAAAATTTAGTATATAAAGCTTTATCTTAGACTTGGGTTTGAATATACTCAGAAAGGTTCCACGTAATGACATCTTAATGCCTTGACAAATGCAAAATTAATATACTGAAGTTCTCCAGCAGCAGTAAGAGTAAGAGCAGTACGATTTTTTAATGTTTTGTTGGGTTTTTTTAATAGCAGATCTATTTCTGAGACAGGCAGAGGAAAATCTTCTCAAGCTGTAAGCTCAGCGTCCCTGGAGTGAATAGGGTTCAATGTAGCATGGATAATTTGTTTGCTTTGCAATTATTTTCCGTCAGTGGAGACAAATTGATTTGTACAATAAAATTGACGGTCACTGCAAGGCAGCTGGCTTTCTAAACTGTAAAAGAATTTGACTAGGTTAAGTGAGTACCAAATTTTTTGAGTACTGGGTTGTCCTTTTATACTGGTAAAACTTGGAACAATTTTAGGGCTTGCCAGTGATTGCTATGCGAAATTCAGTATCAGAGAATGCCAGAGAATACCACTCTGAGCAAGACCATTGCCAGTTTATTACTGGCCTGCTTTGAAAATGGTTTCCACCAAAACAGAAATCAAAATGTAGGAAAACAGACTGATAGTAGAGCAGATGAATAGGTAGGAAGGAAATAGCAATAATTGCCTCCAAATTGTCTTCGTAATTGTTAAAGAAAATTAGACATTTAACATGAACCAGAGTCAAGGATGTTAAGCAAGAAGAGAGTTTCTGTCAGAGAAAAACATGTGGTAAAAACTTTATCAGGAAAATAGGAGCATGATGAGCCAGTGAGGTGTATTTCCAGGAAATGTTGGTAGTGGAAGCAGAGAAGAAATAACCATTTTGTGCTGCAACTAGAATATTTGGATGTTTGTCCAAATGAAAATATTTAAAGCCCATAAAAACTGAACAGCTATTGACATCCATTCTTTTATTTTTCTGTTTAAAAAACAAAGACTTGATTTGGGGTCTCAAAAGCCTTGGCAAAACTTTAGTGCGTGCATGGTCAAATGCTAAGTGTGATTAGGAATGCCATAATACCTGGTAGCCACCTGAAATGAGGCTTTGATTCTACTTTTCACAACACTGGGCTAATCAGGACAACTGTCATATTCAATCTAAAAGCAGAATATGCCCCAGAAAAATACTGGACCTAAAAGTTCAGTAAATTGCTCCAGTTAAACTTCGTTTGGATGTTCCAAGTGTTAAACCTCATTGCAGACATCAGGATTAGATTAGTGATACTGTCAGTTTTGCAAAAGTCCAAGATCAGCACTAAGTAAGGTAGAAGTTTGCTAAGACAGGCTAGTTTCTCTTTGCCCAAACTTAAAGGACCTGGGAAAAATTGATACTGTACAGTTCAAGCCCATTTGACTGGGCTTAATACATAAAGTAAACAAAGAGCTCCAAGCACCGATCAAAGTGCAGTTCTGGGGGCTAGTGGCATGATCTTTAGGTGTGAGAAAGAAAGTTTTGAGGAAGAAGGTCACATGTTTGAAGGTCCAGACAATCAGGCTTTGGCTTGACCTCTCTGCCTAACTGGGAGCAGCTCTCCCCAGCTACTCATGTGAGCAGGGTTCAGAGGTTACCAATTACTTAGGGAGGCTGAGAAAGTTGTATGGAGCTGCTCTCAGCTGCCATTTCACATTAACATCAGGCCACTTGCAGGTAGGCCGTCGTGGTTAATGCTTCACTGCCAGTCACTGATGTTCCTCAGCTTGCAATTGCTGCAGCAGCAAAGTAACATCTCCCTGTCCCACCAAGCGGCTCTTCATGTCTACCCTACGGCACAACTGCTCCCAGGACCACTTGCCGTCCCCACACATTTGTGCATCACATAGCCGCACTCCCACTATGTGGGAGTTGTTTTAATTGCTTAACTGTTGACCAGGTAACATTTTTCTCCCTTCTTTTCATTTTTTTCCCTTTTTTTTTTCTTCTCCTCCGATTATTTCAGAGCCATCAACAGAAATGAGCGACATGCTTTAATTGGTTGCAGATATTAAGATTATTAGAGTAATTTCTGACAACTTTTTCTTGCAAATCTTAAAATAATATATGCGCTTGCACTCACTTCATTACTAACAAATTAAGCAAGGGTGACTTATAACCTTATGATAACAGAAGTATACAAGAATACCTTCAATAAAAATCTTGTAAGTTACAGTAAATTTCTGAAACTTATACTAAAGCTCTTAATTTAAGAGCTTATATCATTTTCCAACTTTAGAAATTAGAATTACCCTTAGAAATTATCTTGAGGGGGATAGATTGTGTCAAATGAGCTCCCTGGGGGAGTTCTCATGCTTTCTTCTGAAGCTGCTCCCTCGGGTAGTGACAAACGGGATATTGAACTACCCAGGCCTCTGGTTTGATCCAGTATGGAAAGTCCTATTCTTTCCGTTTCACAAATAGAATTTGGGGGTTTGGAGTTTTTGCTTTGTGGAAGTCACAAAATCAAGAATGATCACACTTCTCTAATGCAAGACATATTTTCATTTTAAAAATGAGCCAGTTTCAGAAATAAGTCTGGTTTTGATTACACATCATTTTACTTTCCCTGGAAAATGAGTACATTTCTGCTTGGAAATATTCATGTAAGTGAAGAAATTTTCTAGGAAATAAAGCGAGCCACTTTGAGTTTACAGTGAAAGGCAAAAGCAGCCCAGCCTTAGACTGTGAATATTCTATTTCTACCATCATATATATTTATAGCTTTTTTTTTTTTTTTTTTTGTAAATCAAAAAACTCCCCAAACACAACTGGGATTATTTTATTCTAGATTTACACCTCACTTTCTTCTTCTCTTCCTCTTGCTAGTTAATTCACCTCTAGGATGAAAGGTGATATCTGTTTAACAATGTTTCACAAAGTAAATATATGATTTCGCCCTCTACAACTACCTGAAAGGAGGTTGTAGTGAGGTGGGGATTGGGCTCTTCTCCCCGGTAATTAGCGATAGGACGAGAGGAAATGGTCTCAAGTTGCGCCAGGGGAGGTTCAGGCTGGACATTAGAAAGAACTTCTTCACTGTTAGAGTCGTTAGGCATTGGAACGGGCTCCCTAGGGAGGTGGTGGAGTCATCGTCCCTGGAGACGTTCAAAAAACGTTTAGATGTGGCACTTCAAGACATGGTTTAGTGGACAGGGTGGCATCAGGTGTACGGTTGGACTTGATGATCTTTGAGGTCTCTTCCAACCATAATGATTCTATGATTCTATGATTCTATTCCCATAACTTTTTGTGTGTCATTTACTACTACAAGGTTACTGGAAGTCATGTTTTCTATACAGCAAACAGGCAAGAATAAGGACTAGTACTTTCAATATCTAGACAATAGAGTGGGAATATCTTGGTTACACGGCATGTTGTGCTGCATGGCACAGACTTTGATATATTTCGAGAAACATTTGCTACATCCTAAGTTTTTTCAAAAGCTAGTCTTTTACCTTTCTTTGAGATTGACATCTTTTCCCCAGTAAAAAAGCTTTCCTTTCTTACAGGCTTTTTCTTCCTATAATTTTTATTTTACCAACCTTTACATTACCTGTTTATTTACCACCATGACTGAAAATTCACTGTCATTCCTCATTTGCCAGTACATACTATCAGCATGACTGCAAAAATTAGAGATGCATATTTTTATATGCTTATTAATGGTATAAGAGAGCTACTCTTTACAACCTTATCTCATTGGTATAGCCTGAGAATTACAGGAGAGTTACTAAGACTGCCGTGAAAAAATACTGAAAATTAGAATAAACTGAAACAAATGAGTAGCTTACCAATGGCAGCTTGTAGACAAGGCTAAAGGGAATCTTAGAGGCTGAACTTGTTCCCACTAAATGTAGCTGGAGTTTTCCCACTGGTATTAATGATATTAGACAAGATTCCAGGTTTGCAGTGACATTATTATGCAAGGAGAAACTGTGAAACTTGTAAAGATGTCTTTTACCTTTAAATTAATAAAAGCCATTGGTTTTCTTTAAAAACACTAAATATGAATTGAAATCCTAACTCTGACTCATATCGCCATACTTTTGCTTAATATACAGATACATTACAGATGTTTCAGTTTGTTTCATTTTGGCACTTTTGTTACCACTTGACAAGTGAGGTTGAATGGGGTGGCAGTTATTTTCCATTTAACTTTCAAGTAAGTATTACTTTTTTCCCCAAAAAAAGTTCCAGTGGTATTTCCACTATTAAGAAAACCTTAACTGGCTAATCTTTTTGAGAATTTAGTCCTGTCACTGTGGGTTTAGTAAGGGAAGTGAGTTTATACCTTGATATAAATGGAATTGTAGCCTCTTAACTAGTCTGTGGCTAGGAAAACCCAATCTCTTTCACAGCACAAAAAAAAAAAAAGGAGCAAGCATAGGCAATACTCAGAAAGGTCAGGTTATGGCATTCAATAGAATTTGTAGGGGTCATAGGTTTATAATTGTCCAAATTGCAATGTCTATAGCCATTACATTGTATAATGTAATAGATATCTTCAATAGGATTACCGATGAAAGAGAGAGAAAATGCAAGGATGACATGTTTTAAATGTTTTAGACTCCATTTTGTGCAGATTTGTCCTTCTGCAGAAACATTTACAGATTTCAACCTTCACTATTAAAAGGCAATTCAAAGCATTGCATAAATTTCAGGAAGAAAACTGTGCAGAATGCTAGGGAGAAGAATAGCCAGGAAAAGATTCCTGGAAAAACAGGGCTTGTAGAGGAGATTTTTCAGCTCGTTACTCACTTGGGTTGAAGCCAGAGCAGGCAGATTGCTGCAAAGAGGGACAATGGGTGAGACCTGCCTGAAGATGAGGAGAAAGCACATGGAGGATTGGATGAAGAAAGAGGAAGGCTATAGGAAGAAAAGAGAAAGTACATGAAACTTGAGATGTGTTTTGAATGAGCATTAGAGGCATAGACCCAAAGATATAACAAAAAGTAGAGATCCAATTTAAACGCTTGACAATAGACAGAAGACATTATTTCTATCTGTTTTACATTATTCTCTGTTAAACAAAACATTTATTAGATTACATGCCCTGTTATGCATGGACTAAATATTGAAAGCAATACTACTGTAAAATAATCTTCTGTGTTTACTGTAAGAACATTCTTTTGCTCCTTTACTTATAGTTATTCTATACAAAAGAGAGAAACTACGATCTAGGCTTTTATGTGAGTAGTATTTGCAAAAAAAAAAAAAAGCAAACCCCAAAGGTGTGGCATTCCAAATACTTGAATGTTTAAGTGTTTAACACCACCATCAACTTAATGATGAAACCCCCTTATGCCCTGTGTGAAATTCAGTGTGTTTAAAAATATACTTTAAAGAAACTTCAGTCAAACACCCTAGTGCAGTGCAGAAGTAAAAACATGTATTTCGGAGAGAAATGTTTCTAAAACAGAAGTGTCAGGAGTAGCAATTAGGGGAAGATTTGGAAATTTAGAGTGATACAGGTGACAGAGACTTCATGAACGTAGCTACTTATGAAAGAAAAAAGCCTGAACATACAGGGAGTTTTTAAGGTACTGCCAGATGTAAATGTAAATGCTAGACCCAGTTTGGAGGTCTTACAGAGATTTTGCAATGATGTTCTGGATGGCTGAAGAAAAAGCCATAGACTACAGGGAGAACAGAAGAGTACCTTTTTGTAATGTGTATTTAAAAGTTTTCTTTTTATCAGTGAAAATTTCATGGCTGAGCAATGCCAAAACAAATATTAAAGAAATGTATGAATTGAAATGTCTACTGTACCCCTTCTTTTCATCATTGATTATATTTAAAAGTAACACATACTATACCAGATATGTATGGTACAAGTTGGTTTTCCTCAGAAATATTCTGCCCTGATTTCTCCATGAGGCCATATAGAGTTTTCAATTGCTTGAAAGATGTGGACACCACTTATTTCAGTGTGTTAAGAGAGGTGGACAGGAGGTGGGACCTTGGAACAATGGCTGTGTTTGTTGAAAATATGATAGACAAATTATATATAAATTATACTGTAGAATCCTTATTTCTTATTCTCTTCTTTAAAGAATCTCTCATCTAGGTAGGAACTTATGATAGTGCCATTTGATTGAATAACCAGTCGTATGTTATAAATAATGAATATAATAATAAAAATAGTAAATAGTTGAATTAGCTTGTCTATTGAAACCTCTTGCTGAAAAATATTCCTCAGTTTAGTTAGTGACTGCTCCTGAAGAATAAACCCATCAATAGAAATCAAGGGCTCCACTTGTGACAGGTCTATGACCAATGACTCAATGGTCTGCTTTGATCTGTCATGACGTCAGTCTGCAGTCCAGATGAGACCAATGCCTATGTCAGTCAGACTCTGACACAGAAAGATTGCCATCTCAATGGACAAGACAGAAAATGTGGAGGAAGAAAACAGACATTTAAAATGGCAAAAGCTAGGCAAGAGGTTGAGGAGAGAAAGGAGAGTAGAACTCAGATCTGATGTCCTGCGAGGTCTCGGGAAAGACTTTCTGGTGCTTGAAGGATCTATCTGTCTGCTTCAAAGGGATGCAAGCACTGAACTTGGTGTGCATAGAACATCAAATCGCCCAGATTATATATTTAAAAGGCATGGTGCTACTTCAAAGCAATAGTGAAAAGCCTTTGTCTTTGTGCCTCTCAAATGGAATTAATTGTTCCTAAGAACCTCAAAGTATTGCTTTGTCTTATTCTCCTCTAAAATTTGTTAGTCTTTTCTCCGTGATAATTTGCAGAGGAATTTAAAAAAACCTAATGAGAAGGTACAGAGTTTACAAGTTGGATTTTTTTACCCCCTAATCATTCAAAACTGAAGAAACGTCCCCAGACTTTGAAGGTGAAATCATCAACATCCCCCATGTCAGCTGATCCTGGTTAAGCTCATACAAAGAACAAATAATCACAATGCGCAAAGCACAGACAAAAAGGTCAAAGGCTGTTACTGTAGTGGCAGACTCCTGAAAGATGTCCTGTTTTGGATGAGTAGCTGCTGAATG
The DNA here is from genome assembly GCF_000690535.1 of Cariama cristata. Classification (NCBI taxonomy): domain Eukaryota; kingdom Metazoa; phylum Chordata; class Aves; order Cariamiformes; family Cariamidae; genus Cariama; species Cariama cristata. Next base: position 41,937 of record NW_009616024.1, read on the forward strand.
GTGTTGGGAAAGCCAGGAAAGCCTTTGGTTGATTTATCAGAGTGAGGAAGTTGGATGGCATAAAGCTGTAGATCAAATGAGGTCTTTGAAATGATATCTCTACCAAACCTATTGCACGTCACTGAGATGTACTGATAGCAACCATCCCACATAGGATTGCATTTCAGTACAGAGTGGCTCATTTTAAAATAACCTAGTGAGCCTAAGGAAGACAGGTAGCATGAAGAGCAAGGAAAGGCTGAGCAGACTGAAGCTCTTATCTCCCTTTATGTCATGTGCAGATGTGGTGAGAAATGGGGCCATGCACACACTGGGCTTTTCGGTCACACTGGCACACTGTAAACATGTCAGACAACAATATCCTCTTTGACTCCGAAGGCCAATACACCGATGATTTTGTGGAAACTTGCAGCTCTTAGACAACATAATGTAGATCTGATTTCTGTTATTCCCTAGGAACATTATGATGACAGGAAAACTTATTAAAGGGGATAAACAGATGCAAAATAAAGCCAACTTTTCTGCTAGGAGATTGAAAATCAAGACATCTGGGTTCAGTTCCCAAGTCTACTGTAATACTGAATGAATTACAACAAAGTAAATGCCTCAGATACTCATCCATCCAAGTGGCTAGTGGTCCCTCACCTGCTGCCTTTTTTGTCAACTGCCTTTTAACTAAAATATTTTTGTCAACTGCCAGGTCTTTAGCAGCAGGGTTCTATCTAATTACAATGCTGTAATACATAAAATAAGCTTTGAAAGATCAATATCTTTATTTTCTCTTTCTGTGTTTTCAACATATATAAGATAAAACCCTGCCCTGATAATTAACATGATCAAATGTTCCCTCATTACTCCTCACTAATCACACCCTGCCTTGCTCTCCTCCTGATGGCAACAGTTATGCCCTATAGCAGCGATTTTTAAGGATTATCCCCTACCCATGATGGCTAGACCAGACAGGAGGGCAGTTACTAGGAGTAACTGTCTCCTTCCTAGCTGATGCATTGTACTTGCTTTCTCTTTTATGTGTGCCGGCATGACTTGCAAAGTGTTATTTTAGTTGCAGTTGTAACTAAAGCTAATAAAACACTATTATGGTTAATTACATTCACCGGCGAGGCACTTAAACTTTACATGAAATGGCATCCCAGTAGGCTTGAGTTTTCATAACATATGGCAGTTGGAATGGCAAGGTTTTAAAAAAACATGTAATTTCATTAGAGTAACAAGACAACCACTTGAGTAGTCTTTTTATGGCATGTTTAATGGTGCTGCCATATGGATGGCTTGTAAACAAAAAAAGCCTACAGAAGGCTAGATGAGGTAAGGGACACATACATCAGGCAGAGGATATCCCAGCATGCTTCAAGTACTCGCAGCTTTAATAAGTGCTTCTCAGCACCTTGTGCTTATGAAGAGGTGCAGTGGGGCTGTGCTCATTCTTGCCCATTTCCAGAACTGATTTTTATTTAAAATTAAAAAAAAAAAAAAAGTGTGTGAGGCTATTATAAATTCCCTTCAGGCCCTTAGGATGTCCTGCTATATACCAAGGAGCTTTTCTCACTGACTTTGTTGACCAGAAGACATTTATTCCATACTGATCTCAATGCTACTAACTTCTAAGCTAGCTCCACAGTTTTGTGGAGATGACCTTTCCTACCTTTCAAGTACCTTGGAAAATTATTTTGGGACATTATGTTATTAATGGGGTGTCCTAATGTTAACCTGCTGTAGTTAGCTTGAGCCTAGTTAAGAGTATTTATCTGTGAAATCCAAAATAGTGTTATAAAGTTTCACAAGGATGCAGATAACAGAAAGCAAAATCACGTTAATCTACAAGGTCAAATCCAGGAGACTTTTCTCCCTCTCCATACCTAGCTGCATAGATGTACATGCTCTTGTAACCCGTAGAACCAGGGAGTTCGGTTATGAACATTTCACAGGGCATTTACAGGGAAGACTCTTTAGTCTGAGATGTGTATGAACTTCTGTTCCTCTTTACCTGAGGTTTGTCAGAAGGTTTGTGCACGATTGTTTTTACCCCCTTCTCAGTTCTTCTTCCTCAGATTATTGGACCTCGGTTTGGAAGATGATTCTGAACTTCTAGGCTAATAACTTTCCTCAATGTTTTGGAAATAACTACTGTGTCTTTGGCAAACTAGATGTTTGACAAAAATTCTGGCAGATCCTTACCCATAGAAAAGTGATATACTTCTTTGTACCTCATAATTTGCAAGTATCAGACAAACTCTCTGTTTTCCAGAACATATAGCTCACTAACATGCAGTTGACAACCCTATTTTATGGAAAGCAGCCTGCTACTGACTCCTGACTGAAATTATACATGATGATAAATAACCACTACAAAGTGTTAATTTCTGAAGAGACATGACTCCATCACACAGTCTCGATATTTTAGATATACCATAATAAAAGTTTTCAAATACTGTTCCAATGGAATTTATAACAGTTGTCCAGTCTAACTTGTTAATCACTTTTGCTGTCAGAGCTTTGAGTGGTTCCGAGCACACCTGTCAATCAGACTGCTCAACAGACATGCACAGAAAACAAGGAGAGGAATTAATACTCTGTGGATAGGATTGCATTTGTAGGGAATATGGAAGCACAGAATTATGCAAATATATATGTGAAGTGGAGGAAAGCTGTACGTATCCTCCATGGGCACTGAGGGATAGGGAAGGCAGACACTGAAACAGACAGATGAAGCAGACTAATGGGGTGGAATTTGCAGAAGGACAGGGAAAACAATCTGAGGGGGAAAGGGAAGGAAGAGTCCTTCCCCTGCCAGCACAACAGAAAAGGTGAGGATGGGCAGGACTAAGAGCAGCAGAACAGTTATGGACATTGACAGCTTGGAGACCCCCGAAGCATTGAGATGATCATCAGAAGAAGAACTTGTGGTGAGTCATCATAAAATAAGAAATTGGAGCACTTCTGTTCATCGTGGAATAAAGAAAAGCCATCTTGCTTTTAGTTTCCTTAAGCTACATTTTGCCCTTTTAATGGGTGACTTCAGGGCTCATTAAAGAGCAAAACCAGTAACACAGACTTGAGGAACACAAAATGTGAGCAGATGTTATGCAATCTCTCATGTGTGTAATTCTGCCCCAGTACCTGCCATGTCAGTTGTGACCTATAATAATAACACCTCTGAACTTTCACTTTTGTGCTCCTTTTAACCAGAGACTGCAGTAGTTTGAGACTGCATGATGACTTTGTGATGTTGACAACTGGAGACCAGGATTAAACTATTAAATTCTTTTTAATAACAACCAAACATAGGATGCAAAGTCTCTAGAGGCAATCTAATTTACCAACTCTGCTTTTAAATATATAGTTTACCAAGAAGTCATCCACAATTTACATATATATTTTCTTTTAAAGCACTTCTTTAAAACAAAGAAGTATTAAATCTTGGCAGAGGCTTTTGGCTAAAATGCAGCAAATATATTATTATGAACAGACTTTTACAGTACGTTTCCACATTATTTTTGCTCTACAGTCTAGACCTATGCAAAAGCTTTGCTGTATATTTTCCCTTTATGAATGGAAAATAGTCAGCAACTTTAGGGTTTCTTTAAAGCCAGAGAAGAAATAAATTTCCAATAGTTCAGCATAATAGTTCCAGTTGAAGAAACATTTGTGTCTTGATACTGTGAAGGTGGCATCGCCCAAGACTGCCATTCACACAAAAAACAAGCTTAACAAATTGAATCATTCACATACTCCTTCGTAATTCTAGAATATTTTCTAATTACTTTGTTTCCAAAGACCATTTTAACATCTCAGAAGCAAATCTCTTCAAGTAAAAGTGGGTGCTTCTTAAGCTCTTTCTTTCCACTGTAAAGCCAGCTTGCAATGTAAGAGCAACTTATCTCTTTGCCTCTGAATATTTGTTCTGGGAAGTGAGAAACAGGGATTTTGAAAGTGAGTTTAGAAATTGGTGGATACAGGTTTCTGAAGAACAATGAGTAACTGCAGGGTGCAGGACATTTTTTAAACTTTTGAATGTGTTTGTAGCTGAGAAATGTTCTAGTTTGTGGATGCTTTGTTTGCTTTTCTGTCCTGTTGCATTACGTGCTGCCACATTTCAGGTGCTTAGGGACCATCACATGGATGCTGATAGCAAAATTTCTCTTTCACAAATAAACCAAAAAAGGAAGTAAAACCAGCAAAGTTTCTCTCCTAACCCACATAGAGGGCAAATTATAGAGGCTAGACAAGGATAATAAAAGTGTATGATTGACAGCTGACAGAATGCCAGTGAAAATTTCTCTCCCCCTTAGGATATTGTTTTGATAATCTTTGCCGATTTAATACTTTATGGAACTAGAGAATTTTCTTTTGTCTGTATGGATATTTTTTGAGGGGTGGGGGTTGGACTTGTCAATTGCACATCAAAATAGGGTGGATAGACAGGGAAGTGAAATGTAAACAACAGCTCCAGGTTTGTTTTTCTCCTTGGGCTGTTGGGGGATGTTTTTGTACATGAAGGTTAACAGAGCACAGCAGCAGCCTTCATCAGTTCTTAAGGACATTTGTCCCATGCTCCCATATAACTCATCTGATTACAGTGTTATTACCTGGTTTTGTATCTTATATTCAAAAAAGTCTCTTCTGAAGTGTGACTGTAAGGCAGCATAACGGGCTTACCTGTTTATGGCATTTAAAGGCTCTACGTTTGCCTAGAAATATGTATATCACATTCTGTTGATGAGTCCATCATTTTGCCACAAGGTCTATCAGTTCACTCGGCCATTGTCTGTTTTATACACCTGCAAAGTTTTTGTGAGCATGTACTGATGTCCATTTCAGCTGAGGGGCTGCACCCAAACAGTGGGTGGTCACACTGGGGTAACCAGTGGTGGGTGCACACACAGATAGAGAAAGAATACAACCCAGCACATGGCATCGCTGCCACAAGTACTCAGTCCATGGGACTTCACATGAGTTCAGTGTCCTCAGGCTCTTCCAGCCCAGCCATGACTTCCTATCCCTCACCAATGGCAGTGATTTCTTGGAGCAGTAGCAGCAGCTGGTCAGACTCAGGGTTCTTGTCCCTGTTTGTCATCTGGCCACTCTTTTAGCTCAGCACTGGTTTAGGCTTTGCAAGATGGGTGAAATAGCCAAGTTTCCTCTCCCATGGTTATGCTGAGCATGCAATGCAACAAAGAACAAAACAATGAAACAAGTTTTTCATGTGGAATTTTGCAGACATAACTCCAAATTCACTGAACAGGCAGATCTGTTGAGTTAGTTGATGCCTGTTGTAGAAATATCATCAGTTTTCCTACTGGAACCAGACTTTCAAATGATTTTTTGCTCTGACTTCAATGGCTCCATATCAAATTTTCTTGGTTTGCAAGTAAAATGTAATGTTCATCTTGCAAACAGACAGCTCTGAATGTTAAGATACATTTTTTTTTTCCAATATTAATATAAGGAAAGAGGGCTTTACAAGCCAAACAGTTTTACCCATGTAACTACTGATTTCAGATACTACCTTCTGTGGCACGGGTGTCCATTGCGTTTGGTAGGATATCACCGTTGTTACTGACTGGAACTTACTACACGGTTCTGTAGATGATGATTCATAGAAGATTTCAGTTTCTTCTACTGAATAACCTTTAGAGTAGGAAAGCATGGATGCACATCTTCCTAACTATGGATCTAGCAGGGACTACCTTGAGCACCTTTGGGCTTGAGCCCACCTCTGATCTATCTGCACCGAAGTTGAAGTGGGGCTACAGAGGTGACGACAGCTTCAGTCTGAATTGTACCTCTTCAGTCTCATATCAATATTTTGATATCAAAAGCGGACTCTGATAAAAAAGGCAATTAAATAAACTACTTTGAAATGTTTGTAGATATAAAGAATCCTGGTGGAATAGTGCCTTTTGAGTTAGTTTCTTTGTCAAAACGACGTGTTATTAGAAGAATGATGAAAAAGAAAATATACAGTTTCATATCAGGTTAATTTATCATGGAGGTTTTTTTGCTTGGTTAGCTGAGATGGGGGCAGGTGCTTGAATACATTAACACTACAGTTAACATCAACACTGTAATCTTGGAGATTAGTCCTTTAAAAATACATCCAAGTAGCCTTTCATGCAGGCATGTTCCCACTGAATGCAGTGAGACCCCACTGACACATCTGTGACCTGGTGGTTACTTTCACATAAAATGTGATTTGGGTAGACTATGATTAATTCACTGGGGTCTGATGAAGTGTGTATGAAGTTTTCTTCTGTCTAAAATACACCGTGTACAATTTTGTTATTGATATGCTATTGGGCATCTTGTATACTTGTAAAGAAAATGTTCTCTCCTTTTGTGCTCTTAGCCATTTCTGTCTTCTCTATGCCCATTTCTTTGTGTCTGGGGATGTCCCTGTGTCATTTTTCTTTACTTACCCTATGCAAAGGCAAATAATAATACTTGTCAATTTATTTGTGGCATTCTCAGCTACATAGCTAATGCTCTTCTGCTTGATAGGCTGTCATTGCTTTCTGTAATTATAGTTCTGCTTATGCCCTTGAGGAAGAACATCTGCTATTTCCCACTCATGAGTTACATTTCATCCTCTCATTTCCTTGTTGTTATCCTGCACCACAGTGATGTGGTAGTCTCTGATACCCTTTCCAGCACTTTTCCTTCGAGTTCTGTACAGCATGGCCCTCAGTCATTCTCCTCGCCTTCCCCTTCCTTCATCAGCCCACTGTGCTGTTGTCCTCAATGCAGGTGATGCATTCACTTCTCTGATTCAGCTGGAAGGGAAAGGGCAGAGGTGTGCAGGGGGCTTCTATGACAACCTGCCTCAGCTGGGAACAAATGTGCAAATGTGGAAGCCCAAGGACAACATGCTGCAATGCTCTTAGCAAAACGAGCAGTGTAGGCTGTGAGGGTTATGATACGTGACCACCCAGTTAGAACAGAAGGTAAGATGGGAAAAAAAACCATCTTCTCTTTTTGGACACTTACCAGTAAAATTCTGCCAACTTGGCATGTTATTCCCACCATATTTGTTGCTTCTGTTGTTTACAGTTACATGCAAATCAGCTGAATGATCCTCTGTTAATCCTGTGTTCTTATGCATTTATAATTTTCTTTTAAAGTGATTTATTGATATGAACATGAAAAAATATTGTGTAGTAGTCAAATTTTGAGGGATAGTTTATGTATTTTTGGATTAGTTAAAATTAACTGAATTTTTTAACATTTTTGTAATGTTTGCTCTCCTTGAGTAATAGCTGGTTTTATACATGATGCATCATTTTAATTAATAAGTAATACATCTTTTTACGTGGCCAGAATCAGATGAGGTAAATCCCAAGCAAAGAGACTGTGTCAAAGAATTTGAAGAGTTCAGGTTTTAACAAGAGCTGGGGAGAAGACAGAGGTCATTACTTATAATAGCCAAAGGGAAAAAAAAGTAGAAGACAGAGAGTGATAGAGCCTCATAGATATATCCTTGACTCTGCCAGATTAGCTCCTACAGTACAGAACTGGCTGAAGATTTGCCTGCTCAAAAAAGTGCTGCTGTCCCTCAGCAACCCTGCCAGTGCTGGAGTCAATGGAGGAAGGTCAGTCCTAGTTTATGGAAGATTGGCATCCTGAACTTATGGGGATTTTTTCCCTCCCTGGCTCATCAATTCAGCACAGTGACTTTTGAAATAATACTATGGCACTATTGTAATAAAAACTGGGATGTTATTGGATTGAGATCAGTTGGCAGGTATGTGTATGTCTCCCAACAGCTGAAATGGGAACTTAGTATGAATGTGCAAGGTGAATAGCTTACACAGTGTCAAGGGTAAATTTTATAACAAATAATTGTGCAGAACTGGAAGAATAAGGAAGTGATATATATTTAAAATATAAATTGATTGGTGCACTAGCCAATGGACTATGTGTTGCAGGATCAGAGGGAGTGTGGTATTTGGTATTTTCCTTTTTTCTAGAAGACGATTGACATAGAGTTTTAAAAGGATATGAGATCCTTAAAAAACAAAACAAAACAAAACATACATCACCACCTTTTATGTTTAATAAGCGGGGGATAAACCTTAACAGGATGGAGACTGGAGGGGAGATTAAGGTGACCTGAGCAAAGCAATAAACACTAAGATTGTTTTACTTGGAGTGCATTAACACATGGAAGTAGGAAGGGGTGAGGCAAGAAAACAGCTGTAGGAGACCATGCAACTGCACCTAATGCTAACCTAGATGTTGAGGGAAAGACAGTTAACTACAAAGTGGCACACTGGATATAAGACTGAGTCCGTGGAAGAACCATGTGAGAAGATGGACAAAACCAGGAACCCTTGAGAGAAACGATGAAAATTACTGATTTAGCTAGGTATGATATGGGAAATAGATGAGAAGTCCATACAGGAGAATCATAGTGTGGAGGGACACAGGCCTGTGAGCATCATGTACAGTGTTTCACTGCCATGAAAACTGCCGAGTTCTGTAGTGGCAGTGGGTAACCCAGCACAGATCCCTGAAAGAAAGAACAAGCAAGAAAAGTATCCATGAATGGCAATGCTGAGATAGACTTCGCTCTTCATCCTTTGCATTACTGAAAAGAAAGAAGAGTCCAACAAAAGTGAATCTTGTTATAGAGACAAAGGAGAAAACAGAGAGTGACTCTTTTGGGAGCAGAGAAATATACCTCCTTTATCTTCACAAGAGGTGAAAAGGAGTAAATATATCAGTACTGGAATTCATGTTTCAAGAGAAAAAGAAATTAAGGGGTAGGAAAGGATGCAAGAACAAAAGAGTAACTGCTGGGACTGGTAGATGTAATTACAGAAATGTCATCAGCCAACCTCAGCACCAAATAAATAGAGATTAGAAATGACGAGAAATTAATGGGGAAGAAAAAATATGGTTGAGGCAACAGAGTAGTTAAGCAAATGAAAACAGGAGGAGAGCAAGAACTGAGGGGCTAAGGGTAGAAAACTCAAAGGATGATGAAGTGTAAAGGAAACACAAGGAAAAAAGCATAGCAAATTAAATGAGTAAAGGGGAGAAGAAAAACAAAAATAGAACAAGGCAGTATGCAATCAGATCTATAAACATACTTAAATATTAGCAGTGACTTGCTCCAGAGCAATAACAGTGCTGTCCGGAGACTTTGCTCTCATTGAAATGAGGAATGGTGATGGTGGGGCTGGTTATCGGGGGGGGGACGTGACATGGAACACAATGCCATGTAGACATTAATGGGATTACCAGCATCTGATTGCATCCAATGGCTCTGCTGTATGCAAGGGGAGGAAAGGTCTCTCCTTCCTCATCTTCATCCCCTCCCCTTCCCTTATGGGAGGGGAGGGGGGATACTCACTGAGGAAAAGGTTGTTTTTCGTGCACATGCACATACACACGCACATACACATGCACACACACACATGACTAGTTTCTTGAAGTAGCTCGTACTGTGCTCTGAAGGGGAACATGGGAAAGGATGCAAGCTTAAATAGATTTCGGAGGTTTTTTGGAGGAGGAAGGAGGGACAAGGGACAGGCGAGTGCTGACATCTGGAGAGTGGTAACAGCTGTGAAGGCCTCAGGGCCAGGGACTTTTGTTTCTGACCTTAGGGAGAAACCGGAGAGTACTGACCACATGGAATGGTTGCAAGGAAGAGTGAGGGCAGAGGGGAGACAGAAGTGGCAGCCCCTTATTTTTGTACCCTGGAGCCTTGGTAATATATCTCTGTAAAGAGGCCAGTTCATGTTCATATAAGAAGTTACTCCTTTCTGTCTGAAGTCATGTTAAAAATAACTCTCTTTGGGCCTTTGGGCATCGCAATATAATGAAGTTAAAAGGATAAATGCTATTAAATGTCTGAATAATGTTGCTAACATAGCTTGTCTTCCTGATCATTTTGTTAAACTACAGTAACATACAATCATGTCACCATTAATACTTCCTGCATGTGCAGGAAAGAAGAATACAAAGAGCATGAAATATCAGTTGATTTTAGGATGGTGTGTTTTGTATTGAAAACAGCTGGATAACTTATTCTCTCATGTGGCTGGTGGTGGGTACTGGAAACATCACACATTTTTATTGTTCAAACAGTGTGAAAACTATTCAGAGAAGTACATCTACATCTGTACTGTATTATACTGTGTGTCTGGCTGCCATCATTTTATGGACTCAATATCTGTCCAACCATTATTTTTATTTGGTCTCATAACTCCACAGTTGATCCACCTGTAGAGCCTGCAAGTTATCAAGTTAGTGTGTTTCGCCATTGTCATGTGTCCAGTTTTCAAATTAGAGTGGTTTCCAACTGGATTACAAAGAACCAGCACTGCTATTCTTATAGCTAATTTTATTTTAACTACACTCATTCCTACTTATCATTGCAGTCTGCTGGAAAAGTCTACTTTCCAACAAAGATTTTTTTTTTTTTGGATGGGAGAAAGGAACATGTACCATATTCTTAATCTCCTTTTTATTATTATTTAATTGTTCCCACACTTGATACTTGTTTATTGCTATCACATCAAAAAGCACGAATGATTGTCCAATTCCTGGGTTATAAAATCTCCCTAGCACGTTCCTGAGGCTCACTTAGACAGAGCATAATCATTCAGACATCAAAGGCAACTAGAATCCAAATTCTCCTTTGAAGACAAATAGCCATTCTTAAAACCCACTTGGTACATTCTAGGCAAGGCCCTGTTGCCACAGCCTTTACTTGCTCTGGCTAACACTGACCTGAACAATATCACTTTTTCTTGGTCTTCTCTATCGTTTATGTCCCTCTCCACATTATTTTTTGACATCTGTCTACCCCCTCTTGCCGAATTTCTACCTTCTTCTGCTCTTTCTATTTTTATTTCACAGTAGATATTACCTTCATGTTGCATTTCTGCCTACTGGTCCTTTTCGGATGTACCACTGAGCTGACATCTCTGACTTCTGCATGCCTTCTTTTCCTTCTTCCTCTGTGCAGTGTCCCACTCTCAAGTGTCTCTTCCCCCAAAGCTGACATGGCCTCTCCAAACCTGCTTCTATTTGCAGCCATATTCAAGACTGATCAGCTGATCCTAGACTATGGCACCTGCAAGCTCCCAAGCTCCTCCCATTGCTCACTGAGGCAGATGGTGGACAGATGCCTCCAAGGCAGGGATAGTCCATGACCTTCAGGTGTGCTGATGGTGCCACATAACATACTGATTGTGTGAGAGTGGGCAGTCCAAGGAACTACAAGGTGTCCGGACACCAGGATAGTCTCTGACACTGAGAATCCCCAGTTCTCCTTGTGACTACTACATAAGCTGTTAGGAAACATGCCATTCTTCACTGGTCTACTCTTTCCTGCTACCACACTCACTATGGCTCTGTATTCCAAGTTCTACCAAAGCAGTTGTCAATGTGTGGCTGTTTCAATACCATGTTAGTTCCTATACAGAAAAGTCTTAAGAATCATGGAATCAATTTGGTTGGAAGAGACCTCTGGGATCATTGAGACCAACCTTTGCCCTAACATCACCATGTCAACTAGACCATGGCACTAAGTGCCACCTCCAGTCTTTTCTTAAACACCTCCAAGGATGGTGACTCCACCACCTCCCTGAGGAGTCCATTCCAATGCCTAATGATCCTTTCTGTGAAGAAATGCCTCCTCATTTCTAGCCTGAACTTCCCCTGGTGCAGTTTGAGACTATGCCCTCTTGTCCTGTCACTAGTTACCAGGGAGAAGAGGCCAACGCCCATCTCACTACAACCTCCTTTCAGGTAGCTGTAGAGGGTGATAAGGTCTTCCCTCAGCCTCCTCTTCTCCAGGCTAAACAACCCCAGCTCCCTCAGCTACTCCTCATAAGACTTGTGCTCCAGACCCTTCACCACCTTCGTTGCCCTTCTCTGGACACACTCCAGCACCTCAATGACTTTCTTGTAGTGAGGGGCCCAGAACTGAACACAGTGTTCAAGGTGTGGCCTCACCAGTGCTGAGTACAGGGGAACAATCACTTCTGTAGTCCTGCTGACCGCACTATTTCTGATACAAGCCTGGATGCCCTTGACGTTCTTGGCTACCTGGGCACACTGCTGGCTCATGTTCAGCCGGCTGTCAACCAGCCCCCCAGCACTTGTCTAAAATGACCTTTAGATGCTGCAGAAAGCACATAGGTTGTAATATGGCTGCATTTTCAGCCACCAAAATGGCAGTCTGACTCATTTTAAATTGCTTGCTCTGTTCTAATTTCTGTATTCAGCTGTATTTCACAAGTGTTTACAAACTAGCTTCAGAAGTTCCAAAATATTTTAGCAATTTTATGGACTAGGAGTATAAGTCTGAGCTTTTCAGTGAAGCCTATGGGACTAGGACTTTTAATAGGACTTTATGAGAACTAAAATGGGCAGGTTCTGTGGACCACCACTGTGTTATTAGGCTTATTAAGTTGTCTGTAATGTACCCTGCGGTCTTTGCCATCTAGGAAAGAAACATCTGGTCCATGAAGGTTTCCATTTGTATCTATTTTGTTAACTACATTAAGCAACTAAACAGAAAAAAAATCCATAACGCAATGAAAACAAAACTACTTAAGCTAAAACAATTTGAGGTCAATTAGTCACACAACTGTATAAAATATCACAATTATTACAACCACAACCACTCCAAGATTTTACCCAGAATTAGGGATGATGATAAACCTTATTCATCTACTACTCCCCAGTAACAGACCATTATCCATACGGTAAAGATATCTATGTGTTAGGCTTTAAAGAGACATGGGGTTATGTTGCCCATGAGCTCATTCTGATTCAAAGATATTTAGTTACATCACTAAAGGACTAGGTCTCATTTACCATAGTCTGCTTCTCGCTTGTTTTTTTAAGAATTTGGTTTGTCCTTTGCTGACATAACTATACAGCTTCAGGTATGGAGCTTGTCGGTTACCCGAACAGGCTGAAAAGACATTGAGGAGCATTCACATTTGCTCATCATATATGTGGAAGATGTCCCGTCTCCACTGACAGACATGCTCCAGATGAATGCCTGAAAGAGTAGAACATTGAGTCACACTGACATTAATATTTAAATGGGTAATCTCTTATCACGTAAGGCAGACTGATCAATTGTAGATTTTTTTTTCTCTCGTTACCGAAGAATTAGATTAAATGGTAGTGGGAGCAGTGACTTAACTTTTGAAACTGGTAGGTGGGATTAAATATAGCTGTCTAAAGCAGGTGAAAAAGATCCTTGAAATGCCTGTTTCACTTAACTGACTTTATGAAAATTTACAGTGAAGGGCTAAATTTAAGCAAGTTGAATGCAGTCTAGAGAGTCCAGACTGATGAAACACCCAGTATCTTATATTTTAATTGAGAAAGCAATACCTTTCACTTAATTTTTGCTGATAGGCATTTATTCTAAGTTGTCCAAATTTTCTTGATAGCCATTTAAAACAAGCATTTTGAGAGGGTAATTCAGCCACTGTCTTAGCCACCTAGTTTCAGCTGAATGAAATAGTCCTCTAGAAGCTCCCATCTCTCTTATAGAATCATTATGGTTGGAAAAGACCTCAAAGATCATCAAGTCCAAACATCTACCCAATGCCATCATGCTACTAAACCCACTGAACCATGTCTTGAAGCGCCACATCTAAATTTTTTTTGAACACCTCCAGGGACGGTGAGTCCACCCTCTCCTTGGGGAGCCTGTTCCAATGCTTAATGACTCTTACAGTGAAGAAATTCTTCCTAATATCCAACCTGAACCTCCCCTGGAGTAACTTGAGGCCGTTTCCTCTTGTCCTATCGCTAGTTACTGGGGAGAAGAGACCAACCCTCACCTCGCTACAACCTCCTCTCAGGTAGTTGTAGAGGGTGATAAGGTCTCCCCTCAGCCTCCTCTTCTCCAGACTAAACAACCCCAGCTCCCTCAGCCGCTCCTCGTAAGACTTGTTCTCCAGGCCCTTCACCAGGTTTGTTGCTCTCTGTTGGACATGCTCCAGCAGCTCAGTGTCCTT
>NW_009616025.1:0-767 GCF_000690535.1 Cariama cristata
AATCCCACAGTGGTTTTCAGAGCAAAGCTAGAGGATACATTTCAGTGTAAAAGATATGTATGCAAAACTTTCGGTTTGTATGCCTAACTGTGAATTTCAGTTTTTATTAATCAGATGTTGATACTTAACCTCACCTTCAGAAGATAAAGGAAAAAACTAGACCAGGATATTCTGCCTAAATGGGATGTTTGGAATTCTTACATGTGGACCTCAAGTACTGATTTTTTATAACTTTGTCTGTACAGGAGTCCTGACTAAATGTTGAAATGATCTCGCATGTTAGTAGTCATTTTCATCTCTTCCTCTGCAAATCCTTCCCCCAGTAGCATAAGAGCTGGTTAGCAAGGCATCTAAGCCTACTCAAGGCTTTTCTTTGTCGTTTCACTTATAGGCTTGCCTTCTGATGACTCCATTTCTGATGAGCTTCTGTGCTTTATTTTATACAATACATACCATACAATACAGGCAATACCAGCACCACAATACATAAAATATGTACCATACTGTACAATAAATACCGTACTATAGACTACATACAATATCTACAATATTGTACGTAGTATTAATACAATAAATGCAATACAATAATACAATAAATACCACACCGTACCATGGAATACATAAAAGTGCAATATAATCAATACTATACAGTACATACTACACCATAAAATACAAGCAATAGCAAAAAATACAATACACACAAGTACAATAGGCACAATACATACCCTATCATACACTACAACACAACACATACAATACATACAATG
>NW_009616025.1:1134-1694 GCF_000690535.1 Cariama cristata
TGATTGTTGATTTAAGATTTCTAAGTCAGTGTGAGGCAGCAGTCAAAGTAGCTTTGGTTTAACTTCTGTGCTCCATTCATTCCTTGACATGCTTCTTTCCCTTGAGTCTTTCAAGCCTACTGTTTCCTTGTAGAATAGAGAGCAAGTTCTAGACTGTTATGTCTCTTCTGCTCTGGACTCTAATGTAACATCCAAGTCTTCCTTTGCTTTTGTAAGCTTTCTGAGTTAATTGCATCCTTACTTGTAATTACAGGTCAGACTGACAGAAGCCCAGGAGCCACTTCCTGGCCATCAGGGGCAGTCAAACGAGTTTTGTGCTGTAAGGGAGTAGGAGTCAACAATGTTGTTATCTCCAGCTTTGTTGAACATTTCTATCAGAGCTCTGCTTGGATGGGTGTGAAAAGTAGCCTTGTTGAGCATGATGTCAGTGCTGACTTTGCAGACGTGGAGTCATGTGGTGAGGCAGAATGACACTGCTCTGCAGGTCCTGGTGGTTGCCAAGTCTCTGCTAGGGGATGTTGCTGCACATGAGGAAGAGGTTCCTGCTGGAAGATGGCAGT
>NW_009616026.1:0-20296 GCF_000690535.1 Cariama cristata
GTTGGTCTCGGCCCATTGATTCAGCCTGTACCCTTTTACCCTTTTACCTTTTCTTGCTACAAATCGCTGACATAACAGGGCCTAGAACCTGGATCTCCCATGAGTAATATCTTTTTAGACTATTGTCAGGTAGATGTGGCATTGAATTTTATTCAGAATACCTCTTCTTTTCTTAAAACAATTTTGTTTGTTTTCCCAGCACTGCTGAGGCTAAAGATTTACTGGAATGTAAACTTTTTACTTGAATTACTATAAAACTTTCTTTTTCCTGAGATATGTGTGTAAACCCCGTGGAAACCGCCAAAGATTATGGTTTTACTTCAGCAAAGTGATTCAAGCATGGGTTTATATCCCTTTGACTTGTTGAATTAGACCTTTCATCTTATTATAGCACAGTCAACAAGCTAGAGCATTTATCCTGAGTCATGGAAAGCCAGTGAAGTATGTGATTCCTCAAGACTTAACCTTTTGCCACCTCTTTAACAGTAACAAAAGAGCTCTACCTCGTATCCAGTTTCTCACATTCAAGTGCAAGAACTTCAACAGATTGATAAATCAAAATATCTACACTCAGTGGAAAATAGATACCATCTCGCTCAATATTTGGCCTCACTCAACAATATGTAATGAAGTTGAAAGCAACAAATACATGCAATAAATTTGCATAGATGTCATGTTTTAACTCCAGCCAACAACTAAGCACCACAAAGCTCTCACTCACTTCCCACAGGCAGGATAGGGGGAAGAGAATTGAAAAGGTTAAAAGGGAGAAAACTCATGGACTGAGATAAGAACATTTAATAATTGAAATAAAATATTATAATAATAACAACAATAATAACAATAATTCTAATGAAAAGGAAAACAGAAAAAAAAAAAAAAAAGACAAGTGATGCAAATGAAAAACAGTTGCTCACCACCAACAAACTACTGCCCAGCCAGTCCCTGAGCAGCGGCCCTCAGACTACTTTCCCCCTAGGGTATGTGCTGAACATGATGTCATGTGCTATGGGATAACCCTTTGGTCAGATGGAGTCAGCTGTCCCAGCTGTGTCCCCTCCCAGCTTCTTGTGCACCCCCAGCCTACTCACTGGTGGGGTGGGGTGAGAAACAGAAAAGGCCTTGACTCTGTGTAAGCCCTACTCATCAGTAATGAAAACATCCCTGAATTCTCAAAACTGTTTCCAGCACAAATCCAAAACATAGCCCATAGTAGCTACTCTGAAGAAAATTATCCCAGTCAAAACCAGCACAATAGATCGTGTGGATACATAATTACAGTTGGATTTGATCATCTTAAAGATCTTTTCCAACCGAAAGGATTCTGTGATTCTATGATTTAGAACTCAGCCAGAAGGCTTGTTAGTTTCTTTCCTAAATGTCCTTAAAAAATTCACAACTTTTGGTTACTACTTGTTTGTGATTTTTCTGTTTGTTTTAATATATATTACCATTTAAGACTTCAGTCTCAAGTCTTCTTCAGAAATCATGTTATTTTTAGCCATGAGAAACCTTCTAATGCTCTGTTTAGTCATGGAAGTATTAGGCATTACTTTGTAAGATCTCCAATCTTTACAACTACCTAACATTACCCAGTATAGTTTACAGAATGAGATAGTATCACAGCACAAGATAGCAATAATCCCTTGCAGCTATTTTGCTAAGATTTTTAGGTTTCCAGTCTGTTGTAATCCTTCGCATTTTTTCTTCAATATGCAAGCCAAAGTAAAGAGTTGTGATACAGGTAAAAACAGATGCAAGGCACGTAGTCTTATTCAATCATATCTATTAAATAAGGGTTTTTTCCATTGCATAAGCATTTAGCCTGGTTCAAAATGTTAAAGTCTAATTTGGTTTTTGTACTCTGAAGAGCTAACTCAGGTTGGATGCAAGCCCTGAAAATAATCTTCCAATATTAAAAAATTTTGCTGTTTAATATTCTCAGGAAACTCAGTATCCACAATTTTGTCAGATGCATTAGACATATGTTCATAAAGAGCGCAACACCATGAATCACTTTTCCCAAGGTTCGTTGATTGCTACCACCAAAATGTTATGAGTTAGAGACACAGAAGACAAATAATAAATGATCCTTTAAAAAATTACTCATAACCCAAAGAATATTCAGAGTAGAGCAAATAAGAAAGGAGCTGGTTTATTTGATGTAATTTTTTTTGCACTTACAAACTCCACTGTGCTTTGGCTTTTGCCAGTACAACTGAAATTCACAAAGTACCAGTGATACCTAGTTCACTAGGGGTAGATTCACTCATTTAACCTCCAGTAACAAAATTAGTGTTGTAAGTAAAACCACTTGCACCACACAGTTGAGAACCTTCACTCTAGATCAATAGCTTCAAATATATAGTCCCAATAGTCATGGGTGAAAACAGTGTACCTAAGGGATCCAAAGAAAGTCACTTAGGAAAACAAGTCAACAATTTCCATGCCTCTCAAATTCTGTTTGTGGGACTAATTGACATTGAAGAATTTGCACAGGTCACCAAATCCAAGAAGGCTGAGAAGCAATGGTCTAGATTATATCCTTCATAGACCAGTCATTTCAAGGGTATTTAGATGGACGAATAAATCTACTAGGGGGAAAAAAAAAAAATAAAAATACCAGGTTGTGCCAGAGGATTTGTAGGGCAGAACTGAACAAGGGCCAGAATAAATGTCAGGTGTCAGTAGGCTGCTCTTATGAGATATAAAGCCTTTGAGCTATTAGGCAGGATTAAATGTGAACACAGCTGTGCAAATTTAGGTCAGATCACTCAAAAAAAAGAATGAAGAGCAACCTCAGTTTGTCCTCTGTTAGCACGTGCCTGTCAGGACACCAGTTCTGAGTTCAGCTCAGCACAAATCACTATCTGCTTACACCAGTTAATAATAACCTGCTGTTGGTATTTTGCACAAAATGAAACAGTAGGGAAAATTCAGAGAGAAGAGGAGAGACAGCAAAACAGAAGGAAAAAGGAGATAATATAAACTTTCCTGTGGACTAGCTTCCCACTGCTACATAATCCTCTCTTCTTAGCACCTTCCCTACCTCTTCCTTCCCCAACTTGTATTTCTTCTTTATGACCTTCAAAAGAAAAAAAAAGTTGTAAAATTTATGCACAACAGAGAGCTAAAACTCCAGACTCCTAAGAACACTGTCATCTTCAGTCTTCAGCAGTTTTTGTGTCTTATTCCCATGGTTTACCTGAAACTTTTTTTCTGATATTCCCATTGTCAGTCTTAGAAACACAAAATGCATAAAAAACCAGCAAGTTATTTGAAGCCTATTTAGGACACTCAGGCAGTATTATCCATCGTTCTCACATTTGACTGAGCTCCCCTCACCAATAAAGGGAGCTATATACTTCTCAATGTGGGCTTTTTTGTTGGTTTCATACAGGAAATTAGAGCTTTTTAGGACACAGACTATGTATTATTTTCCTGTACTCATAAAAAAGCCCTAAATTTTTTTTACTTTTTTTTTTTAAAAGTTCTATTCAAGTTCATACTTGACTGATCTCCAAACTGCATGGACATAGGTCTATACTAAGTCCTTGGGAGTATATCAGGATGTTTGACCTCATTTAAATCTTTAGCAACACCTAAAGGTTGATTCTGTCTGTCTTCTGAATAGACCACATCCTGAGGTGACAGCAAGTTGACCGAGATCCTGTTTGGAAAGATTCCAGCATCAGATGTTGTAGGGCTGGAAAGGAGATGTAGGAAGATGGATAAGATGCATCCCTTTGTAAGACCTATGTGGCTGCCTGATGTACGAGCAAAAGAGCTATCTGCTTTAGAGCACAAACTGTCATATTAATAGAGACATCACCAAAGAATCCAAGTAGATAACAGAGGGACTTGAATATCACCATGATGCTACTAACTAGTGACAGCTAATGAAATAGTGACAGCTAAGACAGTGAAACGCTAATGGATAATATTTTTTTTGGCACTCTTCTGACTGCATTTCCATTGCTGTTCATGCAAAATTTCATGGCACTCTCTAACTGCACTGTAAAATCAGTTGTCCTTGTCAGATTTTAAACGCTTATATTGCATTTTGCCTGATCAGATTCACTACAGTTTCACTTGGACAAGTCATAGTCTCCTTCAGATGTTTTGAGGACACTCTAAGTAAGCCCATAATTTACATTAATCGCACTGATTATCCTTGTTTGTGAAAAATTTAAAGCATAGACATATGCCCATGAGATTCATGTCACTAACTAGAATTACCGTCATATGTATGAGGTGTTTAGAGTCACACTCAATAAGATTCATGTGACCATTGACACTTACTTCTGTGATGACTACCAAGGGAGCTGAAGGTAACTTGCTTGTGTGCAGACGTATGAGCCAAGTCCACATCTTGTTAGATAAATGTCATCATAGCAAAATTGCACATATAAATTTGTTTTGAATATGTCTGCAGAATCACACATGAAAAGGGTGAGAGAGGCAGAATGTGTGTGTCCCTATAGCTACTATTGCCTTATATGTGTTTAAAAAGGATAAAGGAAAAAACCAAGCAAATCCTCAAAACATAATGATACAGCATTTTGCCTTTTTTTGCACTAAAATATTTTGCCTTCTATGATACACATGTAGACATCTAGCTGGAATCAATGGTCAGAGTATCACTGGATTGAAAGGTATTCAGTGCTTAAAAGATAGGAAATGAGAAAGATAAGGTTGGCTGTGGAGTCTGCATTTTCTCCTTACTTAATGCACGTGCATCATGTTATGATCAGACACTGATCTACGAGATCATTTCTGCCTCTTGCAGTGTCCAGGACAGACAAGTTCTGGGAATGAATCTGGACTTTTTAGAAGAGTCTTTTCCCTTTTTCAGATTTCGGAAGATGTGTTATAAAGGAGATAAGAGATCCCAGGAAAAAACAGAGGACTCTGCTTGTTCAAGAAAATATGTCCATATTTAGCAAGTTAGGTTCTCTGATGTCTTGATTGCTTCATCCAAGATTTGAGCAAGTTAAAGGCTCTTAACACAGCCCTTTTAATAAAATTCTCTGAAAATGTTAACAAAGTTAACATTGTCAGCAGCTGTGTTAAGGTTTCATGTGGAATCAGTAAAGCTACTGATGCTCATAAAGAGCTGTTGAATTGTGTGTTTGCAGTTCTGGGCCAAAAGAGAACAGTACAGCAAGCAGTGTCATACTCTCACACATAGAGCAAGATAAGAGCTGAGAGCATTAAAAGCTTGACAAGCAGTTGTGGGTTCGATTATTATAATCAAAAATACTTACAGGTTGGGATAGTGAGGGAAGAAGATGAAGATCTTAGTGAAATAATATGACAGAGAGAGATGGTCAGAGCAGCATCAGCAGAACTAGGATCTTGGTTCCACTGGAAGAGGGAGTGTTTGCAATACTGGAATTAATACAGCATATGTTTTACTTTTGGTCTACAAAAAAAAAAAAAAAATCCAAAATAATTTTTTTATGGCAATCCTCAGCTGTAAAATATTTAACAAATTGCACACAAATTTGAAACAAGTGTTTATTCCAAGGGGCATTGACTACTGTTGAAAGTGAAGAATCTGTAGACCATTTTCCATCATGATGGCTCTTTGGACAGGCAGCAACTATTAAACTGGAATGCGGTAATGGAGAAACAGGTGCTGGTTTAGAGCAATATGATTTAAATATAGGCAATAAAATATGCAGAGCCATAATCAGAATGTTGACTTATTTTAAGTGCTTGGGGCCATGTTGATATAAATAACTGAACTAGGTTTTGCTGTAGAGCAAGAGCTAAATTAAGTGGTTTACAAACAGAGGAAAAGGCTGACTTATTTCTCATGGCATTGCTTGATCTGTGACAAAATAAGAAAAGGCCAAGTGAGCCACTGCTAGACACGGAGCCAACACAACAGGGCCGGAGGTACAGATGCTGAATAAAACAAGGCTAGCAGAGCCTATCGAAACAACAGGAAAAACATTTCTTTCTCTAATTCAGGCCAGCACCTTGTAAACTTCAAAAGAAGGATGGCTTTGCACAGGTGAAAAATTTGCCTCACAGAACGGCTGTAATTTTTCCTGGAGGCCTTGGCTCCTATTCCAGCCTCAGAATAGTTGTCCCTCAAGCTTTGCCCAACAAAGCTGTCATGCTGCGAGAATGCTACTAGGTCATCTCATAGAGCTAATGATCTTTCTCAAGTGAGTAAGGGTTTGCAGGGTGGATGGTGAGCTCTTGAGGTTCAGTGGGACAGGGAGATGGATTTTTGTTTGGAGAGCTGGAGGCACTAGCAACCCATTACATGCCACAAATTACTGATCCTCCAAGCAAAGCTGGCTTTGGTGTTGTCCTTAACACACTTACTTGACTTGTTGTCCTTAACATGCTTACTTGAGTTGCAAAGCAAACAGTACCTGAAGAGGAACGAGATGTGCTAACAAGATAAAGATATCCAACTTGGGGATATTTCCCTAAAATCCCCTTTGCTTGTACCCAAATACTTCCTGCCAAGCAAACCTGGGCAACACAGACAGGGAGCTTTCTAGAAAGGTAGCTGCTGAGGCACCAGTACCGTCATCCTTCCACACCACCTCCATGTCCCTTGGAGTTCTGCTTTCCTAGCAGTGATTAAGTGTCAGCAGGCTGAATGTCCATGGCATGCTGCAGATGTACGTAAACCAGCAATGAACTGCATATTTCTGAAGCATATAACAGTATGGTGGTAGCAGCATGGTATGCACAGCAGGAAAATGCCTTCTTTCTGCAGTCATTTTGCAGCCTGTAATGAACTACATACAGTCACAATTTACAATGGTACCAGGGCCCAAAAAGGCTGGTTTAAGGAAAGCAGGGTACCCATGTCCTGAAGTTATAGAGACCACTCTTTAGACATAGCCCTCAGTTTGTAAGGTCTAAGCAGATGGCAGCAGGAGATGCTTCTTGCCAAAATCAGACAAAACTATGTTGCTAACAGCGCTACACCCAGGAGAGAATTGCCTGCTGAGGCATGGGCAACTGTCCTGGTTTCAGCTGGGATAGAATTAATTTTCTTCCTAGCAGCTGATACAGTGCTGTGTTTTGGATTTAGTGTGAGAATAGTGTTGATAACACACTGATGTTCTAGTTCTTGCTAAGTAATTGCTGCTCTAAGTCAAGGACTTTTCTGTTTCCCATGCTGTGCCAGCAAGGAGGTGTGTAAGAAGCTGAGTGGGAGCATGTCCAGGACAGCTGACCTGAACTACCCAAAGGGATATTCCATAACATAGAATGCCATGCTCACTATGCAACTAGGGCAGTTGGCCAGAAGGGGACAATCGCTGCTTGGGTACTAGCTGGGCATCAGTCAGTGGGTGGTGAACAATTTTATTGTGCATCACTTGTTTTTTTTTGGATTTTATTCCTCACTCTCTCTTTCCATTACAATATTATCTCCATTTTCATTACAATCATAATTTATTATTATTATTATTCATTTTATTTCAAATATTAAACTGTTCTTAACCCATATTTTACCTTTTTCTGATTCTCCTCCCCATTCCATGGGGAGGGGGTGGGGGGGAGAAGTGAACGAGCAGCTGCATGGTACTTAGTTGCCAGCTGGGGTTAAACCACGGCAGCAAAAGAGAAACTTTCCCCTTTCAAATGGGGCTTCCAAGGCCAACCGCTTTTTAATGGAGTTTATCTGCACTTATAGCTGACTCCTCCTGGAGATCAGAGCTGGTTTTTTGTCATTGTAAGCACAGACCAAGTCCTGAAATCTTATGAGTAGTGTCCTCTTTCATGGTCTTCAGTGGGGTTGATAATGAAGTAATAGAAGGAATTCATTTTTGGATCCAAATGGTCATTAGAGCCTTTTGTGGGAATTAATCATCTTTACAACTAATGGAAAGGCCTGTTATGTACAAACTTCCTCTTTCTGTCAATAACCGAGTGCCTTATAAGCAAAGTGTTGAAGACTTCTTCAGTATTTTCTTGTTCTAGGTAAATGTCCAAGTTCTCTCCTAACTCCTCTGTCACAGACAAGACTATGCACAGGACAATCCTGTCAGAAGATGTCAATAGCAAAGCTGGAAGCTGGAAGCAGCAGAGTTTTAATCTCATGGTCACTCCAAAAACAGCCAGAGAGTAAAGACATCAAGGCCTTCATAATCTTTTTGTTACAACATCAACACTATTGCAAAATATTAAAATTATGGGTAGCAATTCCAATAAGAGTCATGGGAAAATGAAGGCAGTACAGAAACATACATAGCAAAACCATAGTTGGTTCCTCTTCACTCAGTATCCCATCTCTAGCAAGTCAAAGAAGAAAGGCAAAGAATGTAGTTGGTAGAAAACATTTCATATGGTCATTCATGTTAGAAATGCATCAGGTACAGAAATCTGGAGACTTTCTGAGAACAAGGCTGTACAGACATCACATCTTTAAAACACTGCAGTGAAGTCCTCCCTCTTAGATCCACTTGACTATCCTTCCTAATTTTGTTGTCAGACTATTGTTCCTGCCAAGCAAAACAGATGGGGTAACTTTTTTTGCCTGCTTTGTTGTGTTTTTTTTTTTTAAATCTCCTTTGTCAAAGCTTTGTGTCTACAGGGACACTATACGCCATAATGCAGAAATATTTAGAAAAACTAAGGAACATTTCATTGTTGTTCTTGATTACTGCCATATAGCAGTACTAAGTGTGTTTTGGGTACTGGATTATTTACAAGATAGCAGTGATGATGGCTTTTACTAGTTTGCCATGGCTTACAGCTAGTTAGCTTGGAACTCTATTTGATTTGTTGTTGCTTTAGGTAATGCATACACACAATTTCAATCAGCAGCCAGAACCAGACTGTGAACACACCAAATACTGTAATTTTGTAGATATTCCAACACTTCCCATATAAATATTTATACTTAAATAGACATAACATGGGAAAAGATTCTATGGGATGGGATTCATCACATGGGAACTCTTCCCAAGGCAAAATATTGAAAATTTGGAAATTATGGAGGAATTCTCCCAGCTGTATTGCTTACCCACCCTAAAGTCCTGCTTTGTCATTTCAGTAAGGACAGAAAATTTACTACCACTCTCTCATGCCTTTAGAACATTAGACATACATCCAATAAAAATAACACTGTATGAAGATACTACTTGGTATCCAGCTGGATATTTTCATAAAGTTTCAGAAAAAACAGATGAAAGGTGTAACTCTGCCTGAAAAGATGAAATTAAAATATTTCCTGCTAGACATTTTCATATTGCATGAGATAATCTGAACAAAATGAAGCGATGCACCCAATGCCATGTACTCCCTGTGACCGATTTGCAGCCAGTAAAGGCATTTTGATTATTTTCTCCCATTACACTAATACAATGCAATTCCAGGAACAAGAATATCTTAATGAAAATATATATCACCACAAATATCTTGTACAACACTTCAATTGCACAATCACACACCAAGCTGCTGAACTAAAAAACAGACAAAACAATTTCAGGTACTCCAGGTCAGGAATCCAGTAAGAATAAAACACCTAGTCAGAAGCAGAGAGGTTATCTACGAGCAGAGGAAATTTCATCACCCAAGTAGAAACTGGGACAGCATTTTGGATTAAACACTTATTCAAAGTAGGAATCTTTAGCAAACGAGGATGAGACACAGCCCAATTTTTTAGTTTTATGCCAACCTGAAAGACAATACTATTCAGATTTCCACTGGCACATTGGAACTCACCAGATCATTTGCTTCTTACTAGTTTGAAATAAAGTGTCTTCTCAAAAATTATTGACAGTATTTCCTAAGTAACTGAATTCTCTATAGAGGACTTGCCTCCAAATCTTGACCCTGCTAAATTTTTGAGCTCCTCGTAATTTACATATCTCACAGGGAACATTTGAGATCTCTTAAGAATGAAGACTCAGTTTAGGAGAAGCACTAATAGCTTCTAGAGCAAGACGTGACATGACTGTCAGGCACAGATCAAGCATCAAACACATTAAAACAAGCAGAGGGCTTTTCCTCAGTGTCCAAACAAGAAAGTGAGGTGTGCATGAAGCTGAAGTCAAGAGAATATAGTTAACATTAAAGCTATAAGCAAAAACAGGTGCATAAAGATCTAAATGAAAGTCTCTCCCATGTGAATGTCCCTGTTCAGAGCAAGCATATTTAGCTCTATTCCTGTGGGTTTTTCATAGCCTAATTCTTGATAACAGATTAATCATTCCTAGTGTCTCACAATCAAATCCTTAACCCCCATTGGTTTTGATTTTCGTATTACAAATACAATCAATATGTAGAACATCAGGAGAACTTACAGCATGCTCAGTGCCATATGCAGCTCAAAAAAACATGAAAAAACCCCAAACAAAACCCAGCAAATTTCTTATATTTCTTATGACCTCATTTTACCTCTGTTGTTGAGGGTCTAGCTGATTTAAATATTCTGTATGGCTTTTGTCAGAAGCACAATTTTATTTCCGGAACCTAACAATAGAAGTCATGATGAGCCTGCAGGGCTGAACTAGTTTCATGTTTGCATCTCACTCTGAATTTTAGACACTAGCTTGTTGTGTAAGCAAGTATTTCAGATTTGATCTGAAAATCAACAAGATGCAATGAACAGAGGACCTCCAAGGTCTTTTTATTGCTACCTTAGAAGCAATGGTATTTTTGCCTCTCATTTTAACCCCTGAGAATGTTTATATCTACATAAGATACTTTCTGAAAACGGTCATTTTGGACATCTTGCAGACTCAAATGCATAGCCAGAATGTCAAACCGCTACTATTTTCACCCGTGACACTAGATACAAAATTATGAAAACTCTGTTTTCAATAGCAATTAGACACCTAGGGAGAAATTCCAATGCGCAAACATAGAGAACTCGTGTCATTTTATACACCCTAAGGTATAAAATAAGACATCTATTCACAACTGGCAGTTTACCCACGATGTAGAGGAGTCCTGTTTCCTTTTGAAGCAGCAGCTAAATACCAGATTCTGCATCCCAAAGCCTCTCAAATGGCATCGCACAGTTATGGTTAGGCAACTGAATCTTTCCTCTGAAGTCCACAAACAAATAAAGCCTAGAAAGTGATTGAACTTAGCATGAAACAGTCACCCAGTTGAACTAATTCAGCCTCTATTGACTGCATCTCTTTTTGGCTGTAATGGAAGCTTAAACACCTGGATCTCTACATACGATGTGTGCATTAACAAGTGAATGTAGGTGTCTCAATGTGGGAATGCATCCCATTCTCAAACTGAAATTCATCTCGCCTATTTTAGATATATACATTGTCTATCTCTACATATGGACTGCTTATCTAGTAAAGAGAAAAAAAGTAAGCACCTTTAGAGATTCCTCTGACTTTTTTTCTACATCCATTTTACACTGCAATGAGTCACACCCGTTCTCTCCACAGATTAGCAGAGGAATCCAGGTGCTTATCTCTGATGTAGACTTCTTAAAGATAGATGAGAAATCCCACTTCTGGAAAAGTGGGTATTGATCGAGAACTAGATAGCTGCCTCTCTGGAGTACCACTAGAAATCCATACATATCTTTAGACACCTAAGATGCATTTGAAACTCTAAATTTTAAATTGATAGGTTCCACTGCTCTCCAAAACACAACTCAAAACAATCCCCTTAAAGGAAACAGAATTTTCAATTATGTCGTTATCAGACAAAAAACTATTTCTAGGCATCTAAATGCAACTTAGACGTACAGACTATATACCTCAAACAGAAAAATAAATCACAAGATTTAAAAATGGATCCAAAACTTTGATGTAGAGACTTCATGTATGAACATCAGACTAATCACTGTCAGTAATTTGAAATGGAATTTTGTTTATCTTCTATATTTTTTCCTAATTCCTAATGACTCCATGGAAAGGAAAGGAAAGATTAAATAACAGCAAAAAAGATCCTAGATGTGACAGGAATTATACTATGAAACTAAGTCCTGTCCAGTCACAGGTAGAAGTTCCATTGCCTTTCACCTAAGTCCCAATACAGAGAATTACATTTTCTGGCTAATCAATTTTCTACTGCCATAATGTCTGTTTGAAACCAATTTTCAGTGCTGATGCTATAAAATCGCTGCTTTCTTCAGCTCATAGAAAGAAATGAAATATATGTATGATGGAGAGCACTTTAGTGCTCCTCTGGGTTAAAGAAATGGGAATTATTGTTAGAACAAAGTAACAAAGCAGCAAGCCACTTATTCCCCAGGAGCGATGGCTGGTAATTCTGGACAAGAATATATAAAGGCTAATTTTCTCCAACTCATATTATCACCATCAACATCAGTTTTCAGTGCCTCACAAGAATCGTCTCTTAAAAAAAACCTTAAAATCTGAAAAAAGTGTGATATCAAGGGGCAAAGTACCAACAAGTCTTCACAGTTTTAATCACAATCTTGAACTTGTTGTATTGAATAAACATTCATCTTGGATTTCTGATTTCATCCTCCTATTAGCAGCCAGACATCCATGAAATGTAATTCTCACACAGCACTGAAAATTAGGAAAACAAACAGAACACATGACTATGGCAGGCACATGATTTCATCAGGCCATAAATAGCAAGTTGTGAAATGTTCTGTTCTTCTGCATTTGAATAAATATCACTATGAAGCAGATGATGACAGGAGACCCAAGCTATTTACAACTTCTATCATGAGGAAAATGTTTCCATAATGTCCTGATAGCAGAGACAGAAGATGGCAGAGCGTTCCCTGAGTGTGTGTTTCATGCTTTATAGCAGCTGAGCAACACACAGGCTGCTAGGTAATAAAATCAAATGTGGACATGGATACACATTTCACCTGATCTAGTATCTCACCTTGATCCTGCAAAGAGTCAGTCCTGGTTGAGTCAGAGTCCTGTTTGCACGACCTAACTCTCACAGGATGAACATGTTTTAGGCTGCTCCAGCAGTTTTTACTTTGTGTTTATATGCAGAAACATGCCATCTGTGTGTCTTCTGAGATAAAATCTTGGCAGCAAAGACAACATCACACACT
This sequence comes from Cariama cristata, assembly GCF_000690535.1. Taxonomy (NCBI): domain Eukaryota; kingdom Metazoa; phylum Chordata; class Aves; order Cariamiformes; family Cariamidae; genus Cariama; species Cariama cristata. Next base: position 13,004 of record NW_009616026.1, read on the forward strand.
GAGTAATAGCCCAGTGATTCCTGGAATATACTGATTGCAATAAGAGTAACGATGTTGGGTAAAATTCTGGTCATGCTGGCATCAACGGAATAGCTTTGTACTCTGTCTATGCATGTTAAACACCTATTCAGGGATATCAGAAAAATGAGAAAATAGAAACCACTATATCCATCTTCTTAATCCAAAGTTGCATCTGAGATCACTGTTAAGACTTCATCAATAGCAACACTACGTGCGCTAGAGAATGCAAAAGGCTATTATTTTAGTGATCTATATTCTCACACAAATTTGATGTTGAACATCTGAAACATCAAGTGAACTTTGATATCTTATCTGTTAAATTCAAAAGCAGCTTCAGGAAGTAAAATCTTTGCAGGCTAAATGACACATTTAACATTGAACAGCCTTCTGGCACAATGTACACTTTGACATTTACCCCTCTTTCCAGATGTCTCTCCTTTAGATAGAACAACTTGCAATCAATAACTTGTGTGGGAATTGCTTTTTTTTTTGTTTTTCAGGACAGTGAAAGAAGGTTGTTTCTACTTGCATGGTCAAAGTAAGGATACATATACTAAGCCATAAGATGCAATTCTACTGAAATCTACTCATTGCACATAATCTTATTTCATGCTCATGTTAAGCCAGAAAAAAATGTCTGTGTTGGCAGAATTCAAAAATAACTAAAATTCTGCATCTCATTTATGATACTTTCCAAATTTGGCCATCAATAAAACTTTCTCCAGAAAAGGTCACACTCCCATCCAAAGCAGTAAAATGGCTATTTTCAAAATTTTTGCATATAACTACATGTCACTATTAAGATCAGGAGATATAAACGACCCTGAAAATGACAAAAATTGTTCTCACGAATCCGTCAAGCTGAATGGGTTTGTGGGCTGATATTGTACAAAGAACATTAATTATCAAACAGCATGGAATCTGAGCAGCATAGTATCTGGAATATTTCTCATCATAGTCAGGTGCTCAGCCAGTGAATATCAGTACAGTTTGACTGAGATCAAGAGGGTTTTTTGCCTGCTTATAACATAGGAGGATGTTTCTTACTATATGTTTAAAATATCTTGTCCTTTTCAGTTCTTGTATAATAAGCCATTATTTCTGCAACCGAAGCTTCTGAAAAACATGATTTCTGTGTCAGAGGGATAAAAATATCCCTGACACAACGCTGCATTTAATTTAGAAAAGCATCAGAAGATTCACAGTTTGAGCTGGAATTTATTATTGATCCTTTCAGCTCAATGCAAATTTGAAATTGTGCTCTGAAATAAACAATATATTTCCTTAGTCAAATCCCTACAGCAGCGTTAAGAAAAAGATCAAAACAGTTCTAAAATTAACCACTGGTATTTAAAATATTTTATGGATCTATCATTAGACATATAGATGAAAAAAAGGGCAGGAATCTGTTTTGGATAAGAACTTATAAAACTTGCATTTTCTTCCTTTTGGTTTTTATTTCTCTGATACGATTGTAATTTGTGTCCTGACAGCACCAGGCTGAGACCAGAGACCCATTTTAATAAGCCCTGTAGAGACCGAATAACAGTATGCAATTGACCCTTGGAACTTGATAAAACACTGCTTTAAATCTGAAGCAACCCCTCTTGAAGAAAAATCAACATGATTCAACTTCTTTTCCATCCAGATTGCTGTGCCCATAGAATCTTCTGCACAGAAACGCAACTCAATTTGGTTTTTATGGGTTTTTTTTTTAGGCATAACAAAATGCCAATTTTCTCAAATGTTTAAAATCCAGAAGCACAGAACAGCTTGGGTATTTGTATCTCTACCATGCCAAAATTAAGATCAGGAACCAGTCTTCTCACTGCCCTTCTTCCACCCCATCCAGTGCCTTATCTGAGTTTTTACAGGCAAAGTTCTCTTGGTACCTGCAATTCTGTGTAAGGCCCGATTGATACAATTTTGGCTGAGCTGAGCAGCTTTGTTCCAATTTACCAGCTGAATGGGAAAGGGCAGCTTCAAAACATCCATCTTTTTGATGAGGTCCCTTGAGTGGCCCAGTCCAGAAAGCATCTTCTGGACATGCTTAAATCACATGGTAAAGAGAAAACTGCACCCCAAATACAGTGTCTAGGAATGCTTTCACCCCAAACCCAAAATGCAAAGGCTGTAAAGGGAGATGGTTTGGGGACTGAAGGAATCACCCTAAGGATCAGAGTGGAAATACATGACTTAAACATAGTCAACACTCATTTAATACTGTATGTCCCCACCTTACGCCTTGCCTGGCAACTCCTACCTTTAAATTCCTGGCTTTAGCTTTCACAATTTTAGTCTTGATGCTCTAAGCAGTCCTTGTCTGTCACTCTCAGCCTTCTACCAGAAGTTTGTCTGCTGGAGCACAGGCTGCAGAAGATATGTATGCTGTGAGTTTCCAACACACTTCTTTAGCAAGAGACCACTTTCATCAATATTTCATCTAATAAGCTGAGCTCTGAAGTGAACCTCAGATACCTCCCACCCTTACTCTCCTTGGCTGGTGGGGGAAAAACTTCCTATACAGGGACAGAGGAGACATGACTAACAGTTTCCTTAACCTTCAGAGGTCTATCTGTCAGGGACCTCATCATCTGAAACTCCATCACTTTAGAAGCCAACAAAAATCCTTACTGGTGCCCTTTATTTTCAAGCTTTCTAAAATCTGAGTATTTTTAAAGAAAAACCATTAATGTGGAGAGAGTAGGACTTTCCTGGGGATTATAATTTTTGGCAGCAGGCCCAGATAGCAACCTGCAGCTGGAACTTTCAGTCTTTGAACATCTCATTTATGACACGGTCTTTCTCTGGAATAAGCCTTTTAGTGATGTTACAGTTGTTAAGGTTGTAATTCTATGGAACCAGCACATCACAGACTCCTTCTGAAATCAGCAGCTATTTCAGAGGTATAAAAGAACGTATCAGATTTCAGTGGGAATTCAATATGCTAGAAAGCTTGTGAGGAAGCCTGCTTTTTAACAAGCAGGTTTTCGAAGAGACTGCTTTTACAGGGCTAGTTTGTGAACTGCTGGCTAAGCAGCCAGGTGCTGGAGCTGATTCCAGATATGGCAGGTCTTAAAAATTACAACAGGGCTGTATAAAAATAAGGTGGAGAGAGTATAAACTCTGAAGAGGAGCAAAATTTGTTTCCATACTTCAGAAAATTTTGGGGCTTGGCTAAAAGTATTCTGAGATATGTCACTAGCAACTGAGCATGTGTGACCTCTTCTGAGCAAACTTACTAACATTTATGCATAAAGACTCTGGTACAAAACACTGTATTTCATTACTATTCCTAATAGCAGGGAAAATATCAGTGGCAAAACTTAGTGGTTACAAAACCCATCACATGGGAACTTCAGCAGTGCTTCATCTCCAGCTTCTCCTGGGAAGTAAACTTACACTATCATCCTTATTCCATAACTACGTGTAGGCAGTGAAATGTTTGCTAAGAGTAGATCAGGAGAAAAGTGTTGAACAGAGAATGCCATAAGCACATTCCTAAACGATCAAACAAAAGGTCCCTCTAGGCCTGCAACATATTTTTAGAGACTAAAAAAGTTAGAAAAAGCAGGGAGCCATCCTCCTTACAGATCCTTCCAGCCTTCTGCAGTTACACCCTGGCTCCCAGGCAGTTCCTCCCCAAGCTGAATAGATGAGCCTATTTGCCTCTTTCATTATAGAAACTGCTCTGTGGTTGTGATGGCTTGTGCCTCACTCTCTACATTTTCAGAAAAATGACAGCAATTTAAACTATTTAAAGAGGCAGAAATATAAACTATTTGAAGTGCATACTCACTGTACATGGCATACAATACAATGGCACAACGAATTTCTGAGCTTGTTCATTACTAATTCCCTACTACTTCCTACTGCTGATTTGCCTTTTTGTTTGCTCAGTAGTGAGCTGCTTGCAAGAATTTTTCACTGTCTTTCCAATATCTCTTTGTGCTTTAAGCAACTACTTTAGAGCCTTAGTTTTGTTTAACTATTGAGGATTTGAGCATTTTCTTCCTTGGGTATTTTTCCTCATCAACTGTCACAAAAATTCTGCTTCTACAGAAAAGTTCATCTGTGCTTGACTTGACTTTCACTAAAATCAAGGACGGGTTGAACATTAAACACAGCATGTCAAACCAGGTGTCAACAGAAGGGAAAATCCTTCTCTCTTATACAACAGGGAAGATGGTAGAGAAGTCAATATACAGCTGGGAAGTTCATATCAGGCAGAGGATGATACTAGAGTGATAACAGCAACAATAACAAAGTATAATAATCTTTTTGAACCTAAAGGTAAGTACCTTTCTAAGAGCTATTTAGTGGATTATCCTAAAATTGTCAATATCAGCATGTAGGTCAGTTAATGCAGGGTTAGGGAAAGTCCTCAGGCAAAAAAAGAAAAAGAACAATGATCCAAAAAAAAAGGAAAAAAAAAAAAAAGAGAGTAACAGAGAGCTGTAGAAACATAGCGAGTACATAAGCACACAAAGGGACATGCATCTCCTCTCTGCTCACAGAGCAAAATGACTTCACCTTTCACCTTATTTGAACCAACAAAAGCAAATCTGATCTCAGAAGCATTCTGCAGTAGAAGTATAAAAATGATAATTGAAAGTTTATTACTTAATTCTTGGAAAAGCTATTTCCCATGGCAATTTGATAAATACCTTGACTTTTCTGCCCATCATAACCTCAGACGTTTATTGCCTCATTTGCTATAACAAATGTTCAGTTATCTTCCAACTACCCAGCTTATATTTAACAGACTTTACAGTGAGAATGTTGCCATGGTAGAAAAAAACTGAGATTAGACTGGAAGTTCAGGTGGTGGGAGAGACAACAGCTTTCCAGAGATCTGTACCCATCTTACAGAAGAAAAGCTGCTTAATTTAAGTAGAAATCCTGCCTCAACAGGCTTAGGGAAGCAGAGGGTCCTTTCTGCTGATGGAGTCCCTCCTCAAAAACAGCTACATGGAGAGCAGAGGTCCACATCTCCACAAAATACCATAGGGCAGTCAGAAGAAATCATCATGGGTCAAGTCGCTTGGATTGTTGAAATGAAGTATTTATTGCTTTACTTCAAGCCAGTTCTTACTTAGGCAAGGCGATCTTAGACAGCAGGGCTTTGCAATCAAAAAAGAATTGAGGGGAGGGAATCCAATATCAGAATAAGTCTCCACAGCAGTAGGATCTTTATGGCCAAAAGCATAAACAGAGCTCTTGTAGCAACTTGCTATGCATCCTCTCTTTGGTTAATGTAGGCTGACACAGCTGCCAGTTTGAGCTTTCTCTGCTGCGATGAACTCATTGCTTGGAGGCACAGCGTTATGGAGAGCACTGTGGTGGTTGAGCAGGACAGGGTTGTCCCCCTCACTGCAGGGCACCAGGGCAAGCATGTCCCTAGCCAGCAATGCAAAATTTGTACTACAATGCTGAAGGCATTTTGGAGAAAAATGGAAAGGTATCCTGATGCTCACTTGAGAATGACCGGGAAAATATTGCCATCAAATATTGCCATCAGAGGACAGGTCCAGCTTCAGTGAGGCTGGGTACCTCACTCATTGCAACTCATTCCAATCACCAGGTATTTGTGATCACCAGGTGTATGTGCCATCTGCATGGCAAAGCACAACCTGCCCTCCTCTCAAAGTGTCTGTGCATGCAGGTGGTGGTTATGAGGCAAACCTGTCCCAAGTCATTTCCCAGTGACATGAAGTGACAATCAGGGTACCCATCCAGGCAGCACCCACAGCCATTGTATCTGTCACATCTGAAGCAGTTTTATCTTTTGTATAAGGAAGTGAAATGGAACAAATTCCCAAGCCAATAAAAAAGAAACTGAAATTTCCAACAGAAAGCAGATAATACTCATGAAAAAATATGCAGATGATTGCAGTGTAAAATGTCAGTCCTGTTGTTTTCAGTGTCTCCTTTGGTGCTCAGATACTTCCAGCAGCTGAGGAAATATCAAAGGACTCCAAGATAGACCAATAGATTATAATGTCTTACGAAGTCAGTATTAGAAGTTTATTCTTCGGTCTGTATTTCTCTGATATTATTCTAATTAGCTGTATTATGTTGGCAGTGCCTACAGCCTCAATTATTTCATTTCACCAGGGATGGCTGCTGTATTAATTTTTAAACACTACGCTTTAAATATTTACTGAAGTTGTTAAGAACCTGCAATGAGAAGCCAAGACATGCCCAGACCCTTCATATCAATAGGAAGGATTCAACTGTTTTTAGGAAAGTTCTCCTTCCTTTTCATTGAGCCAAACTCCAAAACTTAAAGGGAAATATTAACCTGTCTTATTTTGTAACAACCTGAAAGAATTTGTGATGTGTTTTTTTCCATTTATTTTATTTACACATTTAATCTGGAGACATTTTCTGCAAAAGACTTAGTTCTTCCAGTGATAAATCCCACATCCTGTATTAAGAGAAAAGAGAGGACAAAAACAAAACAAAAAAAAAAGAGGAAATAGTGAAAATATGAATTATTTCCAAATATTTGGCCCTTTTCTTGAAATTCCAGATCTCAGATCCAACTGGATCCAGAAATGGTCATCTTCTGTTACACAAATACCCTTTTTTTTCTTTTGAAACAGATGATTCTGGCATTGTTGATGTGTTTCAGTATGTTTCAGTTCTGTTGTCCATTTTTCTTTCTCAAAACAAAATTTCATCACAATCAACATCTTCTTGTAAAATTGCTACCTTTTTTTTTTATAAAAGCAGCATTTTCTGATTGATAGGAAAATATTTCATCACAATTTTTCCCTCCAGCTTGATCTGTGATATTTCTTCAGCACATTTGTGGTGGGTTGACCTTGGCTGGACACCAGATGCCCACCAAAGCTGCTCTATTGCTCCCCTCCTCATCTGGACAGGGCAGGGAGAAAATAAGATGGAAGGCTTATGGGTCAAGATAAGGACAGGGAGAGATCACTCACAAATTACCATCATAGGCAAAGGAGACTCAACTTGGGGAAATTAGTTTAATTTATTACCAACCAAATCAGAGTAGGATAATGAGAAAATAAAAACTAAATCTTAAAACAACTTCCCCCTCGCCCCTCCCTTCTTCCTAGGCTCAACTTTACTCACAATTTCTCTACTTCCTCCCCACCAGCGGTGCAGGGGGACAAGGAATGGGAGTTGGTGTCAGTTCATCACATGTTGTCCTTGCTGCTCCTTCCTCCTCATGGGGAGGATTCCTCACCCTCTGCCCCTGCTCCAGCCTGGGGTCCCTCCCACGGCAGACAGTCCTCC
>NW_009616026.1:20600-30304 GCF_000690535.1 Cariama cristata
CAGGGGTACGGCCAGCCTCACCAGGAGCTGCACCTGGGACTGGTGGGAAAGCTCTGCCTGCAGCACCTCCTCCCTCCTGCTGCATTGACCTTGGTGTCTGCAGAATTGTTCCTCCCACATATTGTCACTCCTCTCTTCGGCTGCAGTTGCTCAATTTTTTTTCCTCCTTCTTAAATACGTTATCCCAGAGGCACTACCACCATTGCTGATGCACTCAGCCTTGGTCGGTGACGGGTCCATCTTGGAGCCAGCTGGCATTTGCACTGTCCGACATAGGGGAAGCTTCTAGCATGTTCTCACAGAAGCCACCCCTGTAGCCCCCCTGCTACCAAAACCTGGCTATGCAAACCCCATACAACATTCTATCCCCTGCACAGTAACTGTGATATCACTGTGCCATGAGCACTAAATAAAAATTAAAATAAACTAAGGACAAAATTCTTATCTAGCCTGAAGCCGTGGAGATGGAGGGAAGTCAATAGAGCTATGCTCAGTTACACATGAAGGGCCAAATGTGCAACGTAATGCACAAGGTTTGTAGCAACACCTCAAAAACAGTCACTTTTATCTATTAAAGAACTCCCATCTTGACCATTTGCAGGAAAGACTTCTCGTCTTCTTACTCAGCTCTGCAGAGTCATACCTTACTTATTTCCCTCTCTGCTTATCTAAGTATTTCTGTTCATACGCTATCTTAGCATCAACATCCTGAAGCTAATTTATTGGGCTTTTGTGGTTCACAGATGAGGAATTAGGTGGGTCTGGTAGGACTGAGCATCAACAGTTGAAGTGATTCTTCATAGTGCTAACCTCTGTGTTATCCTGATTGATATGGACAAAGTCAAGGGCCTGCACCTGCAGCTGGAATCTATGGGTCCAGTACAATTTTAGCCTAAAAAAGGTGTCACTCAGAGCACCCAGGATTTACACAAAAGGCAAGTTAAACCTTTAACATCAATGTTCTGTCCTCTTTTTCTGCAATAAGGAACTTCTCTACAATGATATTCTCTGTCCACTGAGAAATCTGCATAAGTAACCAAGGATCACCTTATATACAAGACAGAGTTGATTACATCAGCCAAAATGTTTAACTTAGATGACAATGGGCAGAAGTTGTAGCAAAGAAAATTACGATCAGGGGTAAGGGAAATATTTTTCCTTCTGTGGGTGGCTGTACACTGGGAACTTGCCCAGAGAGGTGATGGAATCTCCATGCCTGGAGATATTTAAGCCTTATTGGGATGGCCCTGTACAACCTGGTATACCTTCAGAGGCACCCCTGCTTTGGGCAGAGGTTAGACCAGGTCATCTCCAGAGGTCCATTCCAACCCAAATTAGTCTTTAATTGTATGACAAAGTTGTGCAGTCCTTTGCAGCCGTGCCATGCTGACAGTCAGCTTAATCTAATCATGATGCCTGTTTAAACTGACTAAATCTACAGCATAGGGATAATCCCCTCCCAAGAGGCATAGCTAAATCAGGGCATTTAAGACTACACATCTGTGTTGTTACAACAGGAAGGATAAAAGGGGCAAGGGTACGATGAAGTGCCATATTTGCTGGCATATGTAGAGAAATGTCATCAACTGTAGAGAAACTCATCAACTGTAGAGAAAGTCATCAACACAGCTATTGTGGCCCTCTCTTCAGGAGCAAGAATATTTCAGAGCAAAAATTCAATGCATAACTCAGCAGTCATAACTGTAAGAAAAAAATCTTCAGAGTGTTACACAAAGGCTATCAGGTCCACCTCCTTGATGTCCTTTCCTTATACCCCAGGACTCTGCAATGTTGAAATTACAACCTGAGAACAATCAGACAAACAAGACAGGCTGAAGGTACTATCTCAAGAACGAAGTAGGTGGAAGCTCCGCAGCTCTCTGAACTTTCATAGCAGGCCCCTGGTAAACACCTACACAGAGTTGCTCATGACTGTGAGACTCACAGCTTGTACCGACCCACCTAAATCTCTCCATGCTTCTCAGTCCTGCAGGCCTGGGTGCAGAAGGGTAAATGAAGCAGTGCACGTGCAGAAAACAGAGGGAAGAGAGCAGGGGAACCCAGGAAGGAGATGAGCACTGTAGGCTGGTGGTACAACAAGCACAGAGGACTTTGGCCTAGGAGGTCTAGGGGTCAAGATATGAAGGTGATGGATTGGAGGATACCCAGGCCAAGGTACCCTTCTAATTCTTTGCCTCATATTGCCCGTGTAGACCATGTTACAAAGTTATGTGTAAGAGTAGGAGTGAAAGAGATGAGACTGAAAGACCTGATGACATTGATATGAGGCAGACTAGAGAAAATGGCTGTCAGGGTTGCAAACTTAAATACATATCTGTGCTCATACACCACAGCAATAGGTAGAGCAATTAATAGTCAGACACAGTCAGCCCTATCTGAAAAGCCTTTCCATGGTATTAAATCACTTTCTGCATTTACATTTTGACCCTAATTTAAAGAATAATGAGAGAAAGTGAAACCTGAAAATACTGACTAGGAGTTGTCATCTCCTTACTTGGCAGAACTTTGTTTTAAAACTGTAGGAGAGCATTAGCTCTGAAATTAAAACAAAGAGTAAATGTATTAATTGTAAATTTACTGTTTTCTCTGCTGCTAACATTCATAGGCTGGCCTTTGCAACAGAAAGATCAAAACCTTTTTCCTGGGTTACCTCTAATGTTTGTGTTGCAAAAGAGATGAACAAGGAGAGAGATTCTAAGGAAGGATGAATGAGAAGACTGAAAGAGGATGTAAGTTTATTGGCTGAGTAATATAAAGATCAGCTTAAATGAAAATGTTGTTCCTCTTGTCACCCTGTCCTTCCCCATTCTAAATACATAGAGGAATAAATATAAGACATATAGAAATATTTTAAAAATACTAGGTGAAACTTTTTTTCTTTTCTCCAGAGAAGTTTTATTAGAAGCAAGAGTCTTATTTCATAAAAAGGAAGAGAGAAGAAAACTAGATCAGTGTCACTTCTTATCCTAGTGGCTAAGTCACTCCCGAGAGGCAGAATGATGACCTTTATATCCTCCATTTTCCCAAACCAGATGGGGAGCCCGGTACTCACCATTCTCACAGTCCTGTAATCAGGGGGAAATTCTAGGTTGGTTCATCCTGAGCTTTACCCAGTGGATGTGTTCCAATGTGTACAAATAACTAAAAACTTCATTAGTCAGAGAAAATTTGTCTTCAAGTGGGGCTTAAGAATTTAGAAAGGGTGTAAGAGACATTGATTCCAACCACAGTCACTAATGTTTAATTTTTTAAATACAATATAGGACAACCTAAGTAAATCAAGACCCATTCTAAAACTGAAAACTCTCTACAACATTGGCAAATATCTCTCCTGCGAAATGGGAGATTAATTTCTGCTTCAGGTAGTCTTCTCTAGTGATCAAACCACCCAGATAGAAGATTTAAAATTCCTAATATCTCATGGATGGCACTTGAGCTTTGATGTTACTTAACTCTAAATGTGAGGGGAGGCGTGGGGACTGCAGCTGCAAGAGCACTGCAGGCAAATCAGAATTTTTCTGAAGTCTCTTTGCTCACCTCTCCTTTAAAGAGCTTCTGAACACCTGCAGCTCACATTAACTGCAATTTGTGGAAGCCCAGCTAGTCTGGAAATCAGCCTCTATGCCCACACCACAAAGTGCATTAAAATGAAGCACACTGGTACTTTAACATCAGCAAGTCACTAATAATCTAAGTAACTAATAATTACTGAAAACCCTCTGTATACAGCCCACCTGAAAGGCTTCTATTACTGAAGTATGCATGTGCCAAGCAAGCAAATGCCTAACCCTTTCAACACCTCATTTAGCTCAATACACTATCTGCACATCTGCTTTTTGAAATAGCTATTAAACAAATTATATTGTGGTAGATCCTTTTTTTGAAACAACCCACCAATTCAGAACTCACTCCCATCCCTCTGTATAATTTTTGTGCCAGGAAGACATTGAAATACCAGTATAACCGTTTTAGGAGCTATTCACCATTGCTAAGAGGACATCAACACAACTATTAGCCAGAAGCAGTCATGGTAGAGATTAATGCTTCAATGTATTTTTGTCTATCTTCATAGTCTAAATCGAGGGAACAATAGAAGCTATTTTCTTTTATTACTAAAATCTCCCATTAGTAATTCAAACTCATTTAGTCAGTTGAACTGGCATTTGTTCTAAGCACATCCACCAATGAGCTGTTTTAGTGCAGTCAATATAGTCTCATTTAGGAAATAAAATACGATTTCCAAAACAGAACAGAACCACTCATGTTTATGATAACAGGCATGTAACTACCTGCCTAACAAATGTGTGATCACATAAACTCTAACATACACCAGACTACTATGTGTGCAAAGGAACAGTATGGTGCATAAATTTCTGTTCCAGATAGTGTGTTCCTGCACGTGACAAATTTTCAAAATTTCATCATGTAAATTTACTTGTATGTATCCCCGACTGCCAAGGTCATTCAGCAATGCATTTTGATACTGTTTTAAGGAGAACACTCTGCAACTTCCAATTTGTACAGTAAAGTGTTTATTCGTTTACCTGAGTTGAAAGCATCTGTGGCGTGGTCAGGAGGCAATAATGTTCCCTCAGAATTTGTAAGCATACTGGTGCTTTCCTGTCAACACTAACCACTGGACAATAAAGTGCTAAGGGCTGTAGACTGCAGAGCTTTTCTTGCACAAAGCAAACATCATGTGGCTCGCTGATATGTGAAAACTTCTCATAATACAGTCATGATCTATGACATAAAACCTTTCTGCTTAGTAAATTACTTACATTGCACCCTAGTTGGGCAGCATTTATTTAAAAATAGGGGATTTTTTTAGAAAAGGAAAAGGACAAATAGAAATTTCTTTCTTTTATTGGAAGAGAAGGACAAAGGAAGACCTGAAAATGCACAAGGATGCACGTGGATGATTCCCCCATCTGTAAACTTAGATCTATAATCTACAACCACCTATTCAATAATACCACCACTGAGCTCGAAAGGGGGCAATGCAAGTCAGAGTAGGATATGAAGCTGGGAACGAACAAAGTCTCAAAAATCCTGTAAGAAAATGAACACAAACAGGATTAAAGGAGTATCTTTTTTTCCTTGTTCTGAGGTGCTGGGTCTGCTGTCATTGTTGTTTCTTTATTGCTTAATTGCCACCTGAAGATTTAATAAACAGACATTTAGGTTACTGGGAAATAAAAAAAAAAAATTAAAAAGGAAGAAAAAGAAAAGAAAATATTTCCATTGTCAACACCAAGCCTGGGAAGAATGTTGTTAATTTTGGAGGGTTTGTAATAAAAGCATTCCAGTTTTTAAGTCCTGTTTCATTTTTTCCTGTTGCTGCATGAAAGACTGAAATAAACAACCACTTCACTGAACAGAAACACAAAATACTAAAAAGATACGTACAAAAAATACGTGATGTGATCAAACTTCAAGAAATTTATTTTTCTCCCCTTCTTGATTTTCAGCTCAGAATACCTTTATACTTTTCTTACCATCATGGTAGAAATATTCTCAGGAAGATGTGTGACTTCAGAGGGCAAGGACAGTGCCAGGACAAGAGACAGAAGGCTGCACATCCAGCCTAGGCAAACTGGTGTCACACAATAAAGGTACCACACTAAAACTGAAGATTTTAGAGGAACTAACTCAAGTCCTTTCAACCTTTCTTTTACATATGAACATGATTTTTTAAATGACAGAAAAATTGCTAGTCATCCACTTTAAAATCCCAAGACCAACACACCACAATGGCAGACTACAGGAAATGTGAATATTGGCCCAGCCTGAACTGCAGGAACAAGATATGACAGATATCATTATCTTTCAACTCTGGTGCACATGAAAATTGATCTTAGGAGCTGTATTTTGTTGGCCTGCACATACATGACACAAGCTTAGTGAACAGAATTCTTTACAGGATGAGAAACCACTTGTTGTTTCCCTCTGTCCCCATGCTAAAATCCTCCCTCCACCTTGAGAAAATGCTGTCTCTTGTTTTGATGAGTCAGAAAAGACCAAAAAAACATAAATTAAGGTGATTTCTTCCTTTCCAGTGCATTGTTTTGGATGCGAGAAATCAATACTCAGCCACAGACTACATCTGATCTAGCAGCCTCAAGCCCAATAATCCACTATTGATGCTTCAATCAGGACTTCAGTAAAGCAAGCTCAGGTTTAGCTCAGACACTAGGTACTATGTCAATGTGGCATACAAATATGGTGATATACATCCAGACATTTAACCAGCAAAGTTGAGAGCTGAAATACCAGGGAGCTGTCTTGAATTTGAAGGACCCAATGCAATTCAGTTTTAGGTAAATTCGTAATTAAATTCTTAATCTTGCTATACCCAGTCAATGGCTGAAAGCAGTGAAGCAACTCCCGTCCCTCCTTTCCAGGGATTTTCACACTAAAATATATAAAGTTCTTATATGTTGAGACAGATAAAGTTCCAGGTGAATGGATTATTACACTTTACTGCAGCAGGAAGTGCACATGGGAGGTATCTACATGCTGTACTTTGAGAAGTCTGTCTTCACTCCTCTCTGCCTGTCAACAGCCCAGAATGTTTTGTCACTATAAAAAGGTGGCTAAACATTTTAATAAGAAACAGTTTTTTCTTTTTCAGTGCTCAAGAGGGAGAGGGAATGGGTATTTAAAGATTGCAAGTAAGATACGAAGATATATTACCATTATCCTTAAGTCAACAGACTGCAGACACCGGAAGACAAGACACCTCATGGCTGAAGCTGATGCTTATTCAAATTATGTTCATTGCAGACTGAAAGGAGACATATGCGTACCAACACATGCGCCTGCACACACAAAGACCCATGCACAAAATTATACACACACATTGAGTTATATAATGTGAATGCAGAACAATTCTTTATATCATTTCCGTGCTTGTTGCTTGGATGATGACATCTAATGGGAAAATCTAAATATTTAGAAAACCATATTCCTCTTGTTTGTGAGCATGGCTAGCAATCCCTGTATCAGGCATGATAATAGTAGGGTTTTGTTCCATATCTGAGCACATCCTCTGCCACAGAGTGTCTGAAAATACCCTGAATGCTTATTCAAAGCATAGAGAGATGGTGAATGAAGACTTGTACAAACATGCCAAGTGCATGTCAACACTGAAAAGCAGACTGTGCAGTTTTAAGAGTGTTTTTTGTCATTTGTGCTGAAAATGCTTCAAATTGCAGCCAGTCACTATGCTGTTGTCTCATCTCTCACTTCACTGAGCTTTAGTACTTGCCACTGAGGAGCACACTTTTAAATTGCTGGCTCACATCCAAAATCAAAAAGGACATCCTCAAGTTTAATGATCCTGGCAAAGATGAACAATGTTGAAACAAGTTACAGAAGCAAAACCAGTCAGAAATCAAAGTATATCTCTACTAAAGCCTGGGCTTCTGCAGCAAGTCTAGTCAGAACTGCATTCACCGCCTTTCTCTTAAAAGATTTCCTCAAAACCTACAGAAATCTCACAACAATTGTGACTAGTGTTCCAGAATCACAGAGGAATTTTCTGGCTTCGGACTTTTGTTTAATTTTTTAGTTTAGTTGTTGCTAATAGACATTCATGTCAGTATTTGAATTAGAGAAAGAACATTAAAAGAAAGTATTTCTTACAGACAGAACAGTGAGAATTATGTCAGGCCTTTGCCGCTTCTGGAAGGTCACTGTGGTTTTCCACTGAAAAATTCCTGTCTTACACATATAAGAGCTTTTATACCATAGAGTTCAGACAGATCAGAAGAGCTATCTAACAAGCTACATTTTTCATCATCATTAGATGATCTCTAAGGTGGTGTGCAGTTGTCTGATGCTATTGAAGACTAAAATGTTTCTGCTATTCTTGGACAGAAGATAAAATGTATACGCATGGGGTTGGTTGCCAGATGTCTCTGAAGATACATGTTTCACTATTCTGTATAATTTGGAGTTTCTAAGGTTTAGGTACAGAAATATCACATTTTCATAACTCAGCTGAGATGAAATTAAATTAATATCTGTCCGTCACCCACCAGTATAAAGTGGATTTTCATATATAGTCAGGGTTAACTGCTGGCACCCTTGGATGTTGCTAAGAACTCAGAAATAATTAAATAGCCAAATTTCCAACCAAATGAAACTACATAAAGGTTTAAAAGCCTACATAAAAGCTCCTGTGAATACTAAAATAATTTTCCTCTGTCTGTGAGTTTTGCCTCTGTTTTCCTCATAGTCACTTTAGCCAAGGTAAATGGTCAAGAGACAGACAGCCACTATAAGCATCATTGTTATTCATTAAACATTACTGAATGTTCTATTCACTAGACATTTTGATAAAATTACCTGATCTAGTTAGCTCTTAGATCTCTCCACCATTTGTTTTTTGGCCGGATCCACAGAAAACATGATCAGCTCTTCAAATCTGTGCTTGCTGTGGTCCCTGTATCCTTTCCAAAACTTCATTTCACAGTCTCACTCTTGCATAGATATTTGTTCAATACAAAATAGCCTGGGACTCTGCATCCATCTCAAAGTGGAAGAATGATTCAATGAACACTGTTCAACCTTGTGATACAAGAAATCTGAATTTGTTTCTGTGTTGTGACACTTTTTAGTTTCTTTATGCTTCTACTCACTTTATGGAAAAACAAAACAAAACAAAACACACCCACACACCCACACACACCCACACCCACACCCCCAAATAAATAGCACTCACTTGGCTCAAAGGCTGCAATGGAATGCTCAGGCATGAGAGCTACACATCCCAGGAAAGTACTTCAGATAGTGTTTTTCTTGTGCTATTCCAAATACTTCCTTCTTCCTCCAGCACACCAGGCAATTTGTGCTCCAGCAGCTTGCTGGTATTGAACCGCTTCCCACAAATGCCCACCAAACATTCCTACTTCATGTCATAAGTGTTTTCTTTAGCTCATATTTAACAAGATAGCTTTGGAATTGGCAAAGTGGAAACCTGGCTGAAGGGCTTTGACGATGACTACTAATCCACATTTATCCCTACTGCAGTCTCATAACTTTTTTCTAGTTGTGAAATCTCTCCTTGAATACTTTGGAAACTTTTTTACATAGCAGTGATTACGGGCAGACAATGGGAGCATTTCAAAATCTTTAATGCTTTGATCAAGTATCATCTCTTTTTAAGCCTTGGTGAAATACATACAAAACATTGCACACAGCATGACTGTTTTGGGGAGCAACTAGGACCTGGTCAGTTTATCACTTCAGAGACAGATTTACACTGGGATCTTCATGCTATCCTCTGCTACAATTGTAGTTTTTTAATAGCTTCTGTCTGACAGCACAACCAAACAGCAAGGAATTTTACAAAAAAGATACTAAATAAAACAGTGGAAGATCGTTTTAAAGGTTATATGTTGTAAATTTTAATCAAGAATGATCAGCACAAAATTTATTAATTCTACGTTGTTTTATATCCATACAACCTGACCAACTCTAGTAGGAAGGGCCAAAGAGCAGAACTTGATTATTTGAAAGACAGGGAACTGAGAGTGCCTTATGAAGAAGGCAGATTCCCCCAGGGTCAGTGTCGCTGGTAACAATACACAATGAGTTTGAGCAGCAGTAGTTTCAAAGAACAGTCGCAATCTGCATTCCCATTAAGCGCTTCCAGCTATTAAAAAATATATATTTTT
>NW_009616027.1:0-6025 GCF_000690535.1 Cariama cristata
CAGGGCAATCCCAAGCACAAATGCAGGCTTGTCAGAGAACAGCCCTGAGGACAAGGATTTGGGAATGTTGGTTGATGAGCAGCTCAACATGACATGGCAATGTGTGCTGGCAGCCCAGAAAGCCAACTGTATTCTGGGCTGCATCAAAAGCAGTGTGCCCAGCAGGTTGAGGGAGGTGATTCTCCCCCTCCACTCAGCTCTGGTGAGACCCTCCCTGCAGTACTGCCTTCAGCTCTGGGGACCCCAACACAAGAAGGACATGGACCTGTTGGAGTGGGTCCAGAAGAGGCCACAAAGATGACCAGAGGGCTGGAGCACCTCTCCTACGAAGACAGGCTGAGAGAGTTGGGTTGTTCAGCCTGGAGAACACAAGGCTCTGGGGACACCTTAGAGTAGCCTTCCAGTACCTAAAGGGGGCCTGCAAGAAAGCTTTTTAGGACTTTTTACAAAGGCATGGAGTGATAGGACATGGGGCAATGGCTTTAAACTGGAAAAGGGAAGATTTAGATTGGATATAAGGAAGAAATTCTTCACTGTGAGGGCGGGGAGGCGCTGAAACAGGTTGCCCAGAGAAGCTGTGGATGCTCCATCCCTGGAAGTGTTCAAGGCCAGGTTGCATGAGGCTTCGAGCAACCTGGTCTAGTGCAAGCTGTCCCTGTCCACGGCACGGGGCTTAGAATGATACAGTCTTTAAGGTCCCTTCTAACCCAAACCATTCTATGATTCTATGGGTGACATACCCAGAGGAACCAACATGACTCAAAGGGCAAAAGATCAACAACAAGGTAAGTAAAATCACGCACTGTTATTTTAGGCAACAAGCCTAGCTACCGCAATAATAAGACATGACAGTAAGTCAAGCAGGAAATAAGAAGGATCTGAACAGCCAGAAAATCTGTAAACTGTATAAAAGCTTGTTTGTGGACATCATCATGAAGGTTTGAGAGACCTTAATTTTTCTATGGCTGGGGAAAACAAAGATGAAAGAAAGGCATGTCATCTTCTTCAGAGATGATGCAAGAAGTATCAGTCTCAACTAAAGAGCACTAAAGGCCAGATAGCACCAAAGTTAGCAAAGCATGGGCTAGGGAGAAAAACCCAAATTGAAACCCGGGAAGGATTAGTGCAAAGAAACAAGGGCTATGGAAAGGGTAACCATTTTGTTAGTTTGTGGGCACGGGTGAGGTGATTTTGCTTCTTTAAACCTGGTGATACTTAATACATCTTGCATGGAGAGCAGACTGAATGCAAGAAGGGAATGAGTACTTTTTGTAAAGCAAATTAAAAATATACCTTTAAATCTTTAAGTAAATGATACTGGTTTGTACAGCAACCAGTTTTCAAGAAAACTGTTCCTTCCAAGTCCTCTATTAATTATCCAGCAAAAAAAAAAAAGAGCACAGTGGAGATACCTATACAATAAAACTTACTCAGAGGAAAATTTAACTATCTGATTAACTGTTCTGCTTAACTCCACCTAACCAGCAGAGGGGGGAAAAAAAAAAAAAACAAAAAACACAAACAAGTTACAAAACATCACATATAACAGCAAATTAGGGATGTTACAGAAATGAAAAATGTGCTTAAGAGCATTAAGACACAACAGCACAACTGTAACTACTGGGGAAAGAAAAGCACTAACCACCTTTTTAAAATAGCATTTTCCACACAGCTTCTAAACTCACAATGCCACTACTGAAAAATTAAAAATATAATGCAGAAAACCCTGTTTTTGTTCTTAGTATAGAACCAAATCGAATCAGCTATTAAAAAAAAAAAACACACCAAGGGAATATTATTATGTTAACCACCTAATTATTTTATTTGTCTACTTAAACATTTTCAAATAGAACAGAGATTAGCCTTAAGAATTATTCCTGTGATATTTTCTTTAATCATCATAGCATCACCAGCACTTTATGCAGTACTTCAAACAAGCTTCATATTACTTATAGTAGATTCTTCCTTCCATATTCATATTACAAGTAGAAGCACTGCAAGCATAAAGCTCTCAGAAGCTTAAAACAAAGACAAAACCACACAAAAATCCCTGAAAAGTTTCACAGAATGTTTGATTTGCAGTCTAACAGGAATTCAAAGAATGCTTTGTATTTCCATTTTCATACACTAATAGTTCATCGATCATTGGTTTTGAACTAAAATACATATTTTACCAACTACAGCTTTTATCCAAGACACCATTTTTAGTAGTACTTTAAGATCCTTCAAGAAAGCATATAAGTAGGTGAAATAGCTTTTGAAGTGTGCATTGCAGAATAGCTTTTTGTAACTCAAAAACTTTAAATTCACTTTCACTTCACAAGTCAGCTAGTTACAGTGAACACAGAGCATTGCAGAAAAACAGTTTTTCACTAGCTTTTCTTCCATGTCTGGCAGAAAAATACAGTGTAATTTTAAAACAGTGAGATATTTTCTTTCATTTATTACTTAGCAGTGGAATTTTGCTAAACTTCCCCAGCTGAAGGAGCAGTCTGCAGTCTGATTTCCTAACCAAAGTTCGTATTTGTGGAATTTTGCTGTTCCTATACAACTGGCAGTTTTGTATAACCAGACTTTAAAAAGTGAAAAACAGCTCTCACAGCTAAGATGTACAGAATGAATTAAAGCTTACTTTAGTTGTGCCAAAGATCAAACGCATATCAAGTTACAAAATATAAGAGCCATGTGCAAGACTTAAAGCCAACCTCTACCATCTCAGTTAATGCAGAAAACCACTCGGAAACTCCAGGTGTGTGCTCCTAAACACAGACAGGAACTTCCTCTAACTCATGTCTCCCATGGTCGTGTGAGAACTCTTGCATGTCGGATGGCCAGTATGCATGCCTTCAAGTAAATCTTTTCATCTAATGACTACATTGACATGGCACAGCTTGTATATATCACACCATATCTGGTTCTTCTTCAGTCTGAATTACATAATCTCAGGGATCCAGAAAATAAACCACAAAAACATGAATCATATTACTTGACTTAAAAATAAAGAAGTGGAGCTCACCATTTAGCTTTTGTGACAGCATAGCTGACTGGAGAGGACAAACTCATGATGTCCAATATGCAGCTTTTTAAGTCTACAAAATCTGGAGAATTAACTTCTTCAACCACATATACTTTTACTTGACAAGCTTCAAAGATTACTCTTTTCCATACCATAAAAACATTAAAACCTGTAACATAGACATGCTTTAGTTTATCTGGCAACATAAAAAAGAATCCTTCCTCAACACTCACAGTTACCAAACACTGTTACTACTCTGTCATGTGAAAAACTGCCACCAACTGTAATTTGAAATCAGTCTTAGTCAACAAAGAGAATTGTGCTGCTAGTCCTCTAAGCTTGAATATTGTAGAAAAAAATATATATATACATTTTGTAGAATATCCGCTTCCAGGGTTTTCAGAAGGATGTCAATACAGAATGTTATGTTTGTGTGCATTGTTCTCCTACATTCTCAATTCTCCTAAGAGTATCACAAACTCCACTTCTCTTCAAAATAATTCTAAAGGAGATAAATGCATGTACTATGACTTTTTAAGTAGGTCAAGTTTGCCGTCTAATAGCAGTCTTTAACATAGCAAGTCTTCTAACTGTTTCTTGAACACATTTTTTCTACTCGAACATATTTTTATTGTATTAGATATATCAGTAATATTTAGGGGTATACAGGAGGAATATTAAATTGAACTATAACTCAACTCACCTTTAGAAGAAACTCACTAATTCAGTGTTACTAATAAAGACAAATCAATACAGATAACATATTTATAACATAAATCTTAAAAAATCTCCAAGATCTACTTCAAGTTAAACAGTAAACTAATTTACAAGTTCTTTCCATTAATTAAAGCAAGGTAACATGAAGAATAAGCTGTATTCAACAGCTGAGAATAACGAGCCATGAAGGCTTGCTTTTGAACTCCACAGCAGATGGACATCCATACTAAAGTCCAAAACCAGAAACTAGCCTGGACTCCATCTTTACCATCTCTGGCTTGCAGCCACATTTGCCACAATCAACTTCTGTTGGACTGAACACAGAAATACTTGGTGCAATATATTAACTATAAACTGATTTTGTTCTTTCCAGTGGCCAATAATCTGCACTAGAAATATGGAGAAGAAAAAATGCTTTTCTGCTTCAAACTATAATTTTAACAGAGCATGCAGCAAGAATAAACTTACTATTTCTAAAAACTTTTTTTTTTTTAACAGAAAAGCATAACAGCTGGTGCCCAGGTTTATCACACTGCTTTATATTCAACTACGCAGTTATTCCAAAATATCTTCAAAATCATGTGGACTAATATGAGAAGAGAAGTACAATGAAGGTTATGGGTTTACTTCAGTTTATTAGTAAAGAATATCTAGACGTATCATTTGCAATTTTAAAGGTCTATCCATCAGAATTCACCTTTGTACATGTGTTCATAAGCCCCAAAACACATAACTACCACGCAACTGTCACTCACACTCCCAGAGAAAGAGACAGCTTGCTTTCCATCTCAGCTGAGAGTTGAAGACCTCATTTTCAAAGAATTGACAAGTCTGTGGTACAATTGCTAGGCACATGTTAAGGTCCATTAAACTATTAGTAACTTGCAAACTACAAACTCCAATGTTACATGAAAGAAGAACAATCCTGACAGAGTATTTGTAGTGTTGTATTCAACAAATATGAATAGTGTGGATTAAAAAAAAATCGTGGTATCATGGTATGGGAAACTATACCTCCACCAATTGTGATCAGTTTTCACACTAAGATGTAGCTCTGAACACTGAGAAACTAGTTTTTCATACCACCCTTTTAAGCTTTGTTGCAGCCTACACCAAAATCTCATAATGAAGAGTAGAAAAAAAAAATAGGTACAACTGAAAGACTTTCTCAGAAAAATGTTTTTTCATCTCAAGAATAGAATTCACTAACTCTACCCCAACAACTAATAGCTGCAGTGAAAAAAATCTTAATCCAAAACATAGTCAAAATGTACTTTGTCACATCCACATCATTTTGCTGTTTTAAAAAAAATTCCTGAAATTACTTTGAAGTCATACAGATGGGAAAAAAAAAATCTAAAGAACATTTTCTGGAATGCTAATGATTTTGAATATGTAATACTCCTCTGTTAAAATATGTATCAATAGATTATATTAGCACACAAATGGATAATGGAATGTGACATGGAATGGCTCGTAGGAGAACAGCAATTGAACAACAGTGTAAGAATTGTTCATTGGAGAAATTAGTACGTTTGATGGGCGTTGCCTACAAAACTTGTGTCATATTCTCCTCATGAACTTCTGAATACACTTAATTAACTTTAGCCAGGCCATTGATTTAGATTAGATATAAGCAAGAAATTCTTCACTGTGAGGGTGGTGAGGCACCAGAACAGGTTGCCCAGAGAAGCTGTGAGTCCCCCATTCCTGAGAGCATTCAAGGCCAGGTTGGATGGGGCTTTGGGCAACCTGGTCTAGTGGAAGGGGGGTTAGAACAAATGATCTTTGAATGTCCAACCAAAACTGTTCAATAATTGAGGCTACTCAAAGTAAATCTAACCATGATCTTAAGCTGTACTACTTTAAAAACATACAAAGCCAGGCATAACTAACATATCTGCACTGGATCTATAAAAACTCACCAGCAGTTGTTTCAGCTTAAAGAATCATTAGATTTTCATTAACGTAAAGCAAGAAGGTTATGCAACCCAAAAATCAAAGTAACGGCATCACTTTACTACGCTCACACCCAAGAGGTCAGCTGTTCAAGCGCAGGCTGTACCAGTGACTCAGACGGTGTATCCGGCAGGCCCAAGTCAATCGCGGCTTGCTGAAGGGGGAGGGCCGGCGGGAACGCCAGGCTCGGCGGCAGTTCAGGATAGAGCTTCAGCAACACCTCAGCGCGACGGCAAGGAGCCACCCAAAACCGTCGCCGGCGAGAAACGAGCACGAAGCTCCGTCTCCAAGGCCGGGCACTCTGTCCGCCGAGCGCCGTCAACCTGCTGGTGC
>NW_009616028.1:0-441 GCF_000690535.1 Cariama cristata
GACCTCCTTAAGGTGCTTTAGCTGCCTGACTTCTAAAGGAGAACTTTTGGCAGTGCGTTTGCTCACAGCTTAACCCCAGAGTACAGCACAAAATGCAGCATCTTCCATAGGTGAGAGGAAAAAATCATACTAGTATTCTCAGTTATTACTCATGCAAGTAACAATCTTAGAAAGCATCTTAAATAAAGCAAAATGATTCATATTAACATTCTAAATGTTTTCTGCTGAATAAAGTAGTATTTGACCAATAATCACACGAAAAAAAAAAATCAGTGAAAAGCATAGGCCAACACCTTTATAGAAACTGGTGAGAGTTCACTCCTAAAAGTTCCACTGACTTTGGTGAACTTTTCCATCTGACTGACACTTGACATAAGTAGAATCTAGTCCAAAGGAGAAAAAGTAAAATTACTTTTTTTATTCTTTCAAATTATAAAGTGT
>NW_009616029.1:0-3747 GCF_000690535.1 Cariama cristata
AGAGGAGAGGGCAAGGTGTGTTGCTCAGCGTAAAGGATGCTCCTTAACAGCCAAAGTTTGGGAAGCTTTCCCCCACCGGAGATCACGACGATTGGAGGACCGACGGGACGCCGCCGGACCTGGGACCATAGGGAAGCCTTGGACCCGTGATGGTAGCTATAATTCTCTCCCTCTCTCCTTTTACTTTACCTTTTCTTTCCCTCTTCACTCTTTTTACCTATCGCACGCCGCTTCAGGGGCAACATAATAAAGTTGCACTGATTGATTGAAACAAAACCCCTTAGGTGTTTTTGCCTTTGTTTTTGCACTTCAGGACCGGAGTTTAACGAACCATCACGAGTCCACCAAGTGGACCGTGACAGAAGGCTCTGAGGAGACCTTAGAGCAGCCTAAAGGAGGCCTACAAGAAAGCTTGGGAGGGTTTTTTGTAAGGGCATGTAGCAACAGGACAAGGGGCAATGGCTTGACACTGGAAAAGGGAAGATTTAGATTAGATATGAGGAAGAAATTCTTTACCGTGAGGGTGGTGAGGCAGTGGAACAGGTTGCCCAGAGAAGCTGTGGCTGCCCCATCCCTGGAAGCGTTCAAGGCCAGGTTGGATGGGGCTTTGAGCAACCTGGTCTGGTGGAAGGTGTCCCTGCCCATGGCAGGGGGGTTGGAACTAAGTGATCTTTAAGTTCCTTTCCAACCAAACCACGTCATGATTCCACGATGACTTATGTCAGGACAGGAGGGGTTTGTGTGCCAGCTTGTTATGGCCAAAAGAGTGCATTATCTAGCAAGTGAGGTTGGAGTGCAAGTCTTCTTGATCCAAGCTTCCATAGGACCACAGATGCTCATGCTGGAGAACTTGTCTGCTTGTCCTTGGCACATGGATGCTCATTCCATGCTAGACCTGCCCAAGGAGAGATACAGGATGACCCATGAGGAGCCTGTTCCTGGCACAAGCTCCACAGGGATCAGCCAGGCCTCCAGGGCCATGACGAGGACCAGGCATCTCAGGATGGGACCAAAACAACCAACACATCACCATCCCAGACCAAAAGGATGGCAGAGCTCTGCCTCTGTTTTATCTGCATTTCTTTATCTGCTGAGGGCTGGAAAGATTTTTTAAAACCCCTTGAGGCTATGTATTAACTCATCCCTAGATATTACTGAGAAGTAGTGAAGGTGAGGGCAAGGTGAATCTTTAGTACCCCTGGCTTTAAAAAATACAAACATTAACGTCATTAGAAACCCACAGACCTGTAAGAGATCAGACCAAGTGAATTGAAATTAACCTTGCAAAGTGGATAGTGTGTTTGAATTAATCTCTGAAAACGTGCTTTATCGTGGAGGTAAGGTAAAATGTCAGCCTGAAGTTGAAAGTTTTGTTAAAGCAATCTCTGTTTTAAGACTCAAAGTGACCCTTGATATTTATCAAGGTAAAGAAAATACTATAGGCCTTTCAAAAGCTGATGAGAGGTTGTACTCAGCTCACTTGTAAAAACTAGGTGGTTTTGCCATAGCTGAACAACTTGTTTCTCTATCACTTTCTCACATGCAGGGACAAATCCTGCAGATTGATTATTCTTATTTCCCAGCATATTTCTGCTAAACTTCAGTGTTAATTAAACATAAGTATTGTTACGGTCTAGTTGACATGGTGGTGTTAGGGCAAAGGTTGGACTCGATGATCCCAGAGGTCTCTTCCAACCACATAAGTATATCTGTGATATACTTATTTGATATTTAATTAACATATATATATAATATATAACATATATCTATATATATTTCTGGTGACTGAAGTGGCCAAACAGAGGTAACCCATCTGACCCCAAAATGCTCCAGATGACCCGGCTGGCAAAGATGCTTTAAGCAGCAGGGATGTCAGAGGTGACTCAGCCCTCTTCCTACTGTGTCACAAGCAGCAGAAGAGAGACAGACATCACCTCTGCACGCATGGGCACAGGCAATGACCTGGCTGGCTGAATGTGCAGGCTGCTGTTGTACAGGTAATCCATTAATGCCTGAGGCTGATGACAACAGGACTTTAACTTGCTGAGCATAATGCAGACACAGAGACAAAAACTCATGAAGCCAAACCGCAAAGGCGGCCTATGTCAGAAATATCAAATGAGTAAACTGTAATTTCTTTCCAAATAGAACACTTCCCTGTCTAGTCAATGCAGCTGGCTTATACTGCCAAGTACTTTCCTTTTCCTCTCCCCAGGAAATCACAGGAAAACTTTTAACCCTCATTTGGAAGAAAGCAAGGAGAACTAACCCCATGCTCGTGTCCCTCATAGTGAGGCAAAATACAGACATTTTGTTGGCACTTGTGTAAGATGAATTGGGTGCTTCATCCTGCTCCAGTTGCAGCTGTCCTCTCTACATGGGCACTCACGTGAAGACCCAGCTTCCCAAAAGGATACTTTCCTTTGCATCTCTCCAGCAAGCACAGGTGAACAGGATTTCACGAATAAAGTATCAACCAAAAGCAAGTCATCTGGAGGCAGTGGAAGTACAACAGGGTCAAAATCCCCAAAATTCTGAAGGTTTAAAAGTAGCACAGCCACTGTGAAGTCTGATTTCACGTTTTGCCCCCCAGCCCGCTTGGGTTTTTGAGCTAATGGACTGTAAGCCTGGATCAGGCTAGCTGACCAGGGCCTTCTCCATCTGTAATACATTCATCACCTAGTTTTCAGACATCCCATTGCCAGTGCAGAGGAAACTATAAGGTATATTATCATTTATCTTTTGATACGACACTCTAAATCTAATAACTGATGTCTTATTTTGCATTTTATTAAGTGATGCTCATTTTACTCTTACCTTAAAGCTTCCTTAATCATTTCAGAGATTTGAAAAATTCTTGGCAGAGTGTCACCCAAGGAAGAGCAATATTAAAACAAAGTCAGCTTGCTGTGCCAAATATCCTGAAGCGATGTCAGGAGTCCCCAAAGCTGGCAACTGCAGAGCTGCTGCAAAGCTGGCAACTGAGTCTGTCGAGAAGGGACTCTCACTAGCAAGTGTTAACCAAAGCTGCTGTGATAGTCCACAAGGCTGTGAGGGGAGATTGTGGGGTCTCCATGCAATTGTAGCAGTGAGTTATAAGACATATTTAGTAAGTGAGCTAAGAATATAAGGATTTTGTACCAACCACAGTTTTGATTGAAAAAGATTATGGGATGATTGTTATGTTTTGAGTTATCGAAGGATTTTGTCCCGTTACACTGATTTGCTAAAAATAGACTAAATCTCTCTCTGATTTTTAAGGTGGAGCCACCAGAATATCAAACATTTCAGACCCATCTGCTGCACATTTGGATTCACATGGCTTATTTCAGACATCTACACTAAAATAGGATGAATGACATGCAATAGATACCTATTTCTCTCTGCTGGCTAGAATCGTCTAGGCAGCCTGTTGAATTACAGGTGTCTGTGCTGTAGATACGCATTTGTTCAGAAGCATCCCAAACTAGTGCTAGTTTCAAAGGATAGTTAAAAATCACTGACATTGCTGCTTGTTACAATGAGGATTAAATGTGACCCTACAAAGCTCCTTCAAGGTATTTAAATGATTGACCCCATATCAATGCACTTATTTTCACCAAGATTGTGTCCAAACATGAGGTTATTTCTCCAAGTCAGGGCCCATAAGTCACAGGAGGGTAATGTTGGAGAAGCTGAACTGCCCCGGGTTCAGCTTTGGGTGGAACTCCTCATTCTCCAAAACTGTAAAAACCTGCAGCTTTCCCT
>NW_009616029.1:3778-6376 GCF_000690535.1 Cariama cristata
CAATAAAACTGAACTTTAAATGCCTTACAAGTTTTAACAGTGCTTTGATTTTTGGCCAGGAAAAAAGGGTCCATTTTTTTGAGCAGAAATGCAAAGCTATCATGTACAATTTATATTAAACTAATATGCCCCATTGACGTGATACCATTATGCAGGATAACTGAAAGCAGAGCCCATGCTAATCTTAGAAATGCAGGTCTGGAAGCAATCTCCAGGGCAGTGGATATCTCATCCACATTCCAGGCACTGAAACTCCCATCCTCATGCAGCGATTCTGGGAGCTCTTTTTATGAAGATCATTATCTTTCTTAACCTCTATGCAAAATTCATAGAAATGGAGAGCGCTGAGAGCCAGGACTCACTTTACATCAGTCATGGTAATAGTTTGACACTCCTGAAGTCCTTATTATTCCATACAGCAAAGAAAAATATATATATTCATTTTGATTTAGACCTGGAAGAACAAACCCTGGCTTACAGAACCAGTCCTGCCTCCTTAATTCATAAAATCATCCCCTGAGAACCCACTTCTGTCACCCAAAGAAGATCTGCCTTTAATCACAACATTAGGAGAATCACCTCTGAGATCTGCTGTAATGCAGAACTGCTCTGGATTGCCTCAGAGAGCAGCTTTGGACAGAAAATAGCATAAACTGCTCTCTTAGTCTTCATTGTAACCCTGGAGCATAATAACAACATTTCTTCATAAAATAAAGTAGAGGCAAACCCACAGACTTACAAAGTTACCAAGTTGTAATTCTGGGGCACGGAATAAATAAAGCAGAAGCAAAGCTGATGGGGAGGGAGCAATGTCCCACTTGCGTGTGTTTGATAAAAGACAGTGTTTTTCAGGAGAAAAATACAGAAACATTCATCTTAGGCCCCTTCCCAGCCAGCTGATTACATGGGGAGAGCTTTAAATTTGGGTGGAGCCCCACCAGCATTTTCAAGACAGAATTCAGCTTATATATAATTTCAGGTTATTATTAAAATTATAAGAGAAAGGACTTCAGTCTGACGCTGCTAACTGGGATTTGCTTCCTAGCTAAGCTCTGTCTACAGTGATGCTTAAGGACAGTCATGATTTTCTGCTCAAATTTTATTGTCAGGGGAACATTGATGAACGAAAAGAGATAAATCACATGAAACCTGTTTATATGCTAGTGTTTTAATCACGGAGAATCAGGGGCTTCCAAGTTCTGTTTTGGAAGGTGCAATGAAGAGTGGTACAGACACAGATAAGTTACCTCATTAGGAAGAGTTCTGTGAATCAAGCTAGTTTTTTGTTTCTTTGGGGTTTTTTTAGGAATTACATAAGATTTCATAGGAATAGTATTCCCCCTAGATAAAACTGCATAGAAGAAAAACTCAGTGCTTTCACACAGTAAAATACCATCTGCTTCTGTTTAAGAAATCCACAATAATGGAACCCAAAACACTTTGATCAGATGTTTAATATGACTTTAAGAGTTTTGAATTAGTATTCCAGATCAGCCTCGCAAAAAGTTGTCAGCTCCAAAATTGCTTCTCAGTCCCTTCCCATGGTGATCAATAAAGAAAAAACAATAATTCATTCTCTGAGAACAATAAAAAAAGAGTTCCCCACAAATTTGATGAGTTTGTTACAAGCACTAAAGAAAACCTTGGTGTGTACTCAGACTGTACACAGTTATAAACATCAGATTTGGGTCAGACCAAATGATGCTGATGCTGAATCATCTACTTATGGAGCATTTAAAAGTCTCTTCCTATAGACTGTAAATGGGAATTTAATATCCCAACATAGTAAGACTGCAAAATAAATACCCCACAAAATGAAGATTAAATAGAAAGTTAAAATGGCAGAAAGATGCCTCTCTAACCCCCCAAAAAGATTAGGAACCTCAGATACAATTTCATGCATTTCAAATTAAATGGCTATGCCTGGCTGCAGAGGCATCGCTGTGACCTTGCAGAGATTTCTTCAACCATGGTAGGACATGGCTGGGGGAAGTGGAGAACAAAATTTGGTATTGCTTTAGGCTGGGTCAAGACAATAGACATGCTCAGGATTTACTCAGAAAGCTGAAACAGGACCTGATCAGAGGCAGGAAGGTGAAGCAGACCACCATGAGGGAGCTTAATTAGGAGTGAAGCAGCTTCAGAGACCAACAGGCTCAGAGCTGCAATAAGGGACCAAGGCAAGATCACACCGGCAGGGCTGATACTCGTTTATGGCAAAGGCAGGGAAAAGGAACCATCTTAAGAAGACACTGTCCTTAGGCAAGGACTAAGCAGGAGCTGGTTTTGGGTGATGTCCTCCTTCTCAAGTATCATCAGCACATGCTGTTGCCCATGGGCTGGTGTTATGGCACAACTTTGCCCTTCTGGAAAGGGATTGTGCTCTTAATGGAGGTGTCCAAGCTTCTACAGATCTTCAAGATGGGAAGTCTCTGTATACTGTGGACAGGCATATAGAATCATAGAATCATAGAAGGATTTGCGTTGGAATGGACCTCAGAGATCATCTAGTCCAACCCCCCTGCCATGGGCAGAAACACCTTCCACTAGACCAGGTTGCTCAAAGCCCCATCCAACCTGGCCTTGAACACTTCCAGG
>NW_009616029.1:6585-14543 GCF_000690535.1 Cariama cristata
CCTTCTCTTCTCCAGACTGAACAACCCCAACTCTCTCAGCCTGTCTTCACAGGAGAGGTGCTCCAGCCCTTGGATCATCTTTGTTACCTCCTCTGGACCCTCTCGAGCAGGTCCATGTCTTTCTTATGCAGGGGGCCCCAGAGCTGGACACAATACTGCAGGTGAGGTCTCACCAGAGCAGTGGGGGGTGTGAAACTAGGAGATTTCCCTGACCTCTTTGGTGGAGAGGAACAGCCTTTTCATAGGAAAAACCGATTTTCTTGTACTTAAATATTCCATGGTCAGTTCTTCATGGTCAGCTCTGGTGGTCACAGAGTTCACAGCTTTCCAAAGCTTGTGAAACATGGGCTGGGTTGGGTAGATGAGAGTGGTCAATGGCTGTTTGTACCTGGGCAGGGATGGTGAGGGATCCAGGGGAGAGCATCAGAAACTCTGAGAGCATGGGGGATCCTGGAGGAGCCACAGCATTTGGGATTGTTGCTTTCTCTAGCCTTTTCCTGAGAGTATGGATGGATTTGACTTACAATCTGCATTATGGCAGAAATATTTGCTGTTTCCTAGGATTTATAAGGAAATGAGAGATAGAATAGGGAAAAAATCCATTACTTGCACACAAAAAAGAAGAGAGCAATGGACCAAAAAGCTAACAAAATTGCAAAATACTAAAATAGTATTCCAGAGCAAGTCATGGCACTCATTCCTTGTAACGTTGTTTATCTCAAATCTACTGGCAAGATACATATGTGCCCTTAAAAATACCCACTGAAAAATGCAAGATTTGTATGTGTTCATGTGTTTCCTTGTATACATAAAAACATCTCCAAAGCTGTAGTGTAACATAGAAGCTGGCAACATCCCTCTCCCTTTCGGTAAAAATAATGAATTCCTCTCTATTATTGTTGAAAACATTTTCTTTTCTTCAGTAAACTATGTAAATTCTGGCTATATCAGTCTTTATTATCTGAAATTCAAAAGGACTTCAGAAAACATATTCTAAATTACTAAAATCCCAGGTTCCCAAAATGTTAATGTTCAGATTTCACATATTTTTCTGTAGCTGTCTGGAAAACAAGGGGTTAAAATCAACCATTTGTGCCCTACCCAACTTTGGGACAAATAAATATTTTAAAGGTAAAGAGCAGTTACTATAATTTATTCCTTTTACCCAGTTAAGCAAAAGCTAAGTTAAATTCATTTTCTAGATGAGTTACAGTGAAAAGCAAATGCCGTATGGTTTTCCCTAGGATTTGTTAACCTATATTAAGTGATAATTGAAATCAGATGACTTTTAGACTATTCAGGCTATGTTATTTTAAAAGCATGTGGATACGAGTACATTTTAAATCTTCACAGGTATTAGCAGTCCCGCCCTTTCGCCTATGCATGACGTGCACGATGAGGATGAAGCGGCCACTCCTTTAGATTACAATGGAAATGAGATGTCCAGCTCCTACCTTCAAATCTCATCTCCAGCACCATTTTCCACCCCAAATACAGGCATTTTCAGTCATAGTTGTTAATGTGATGCTCATAAGCTTGCAAAAGCCAAAAATCTCCCTCTGAACCATCCAGCTGCTACAGCATTTAATACTCAGATAACAAAATATCACAGATTAGGCCAGACTAGGTTTATTCCAATTATTTCTCTCTTTCCCATTTAATTTGCACATTTGGCACTCTCTCAGTATTTCCCACTTTGCAGTGAGTTTGTATAGGACAAATTACACGAGGTGTGTGTATCAGTGAACTGAGGCGCCTGGACTGAAAAAGCCTGTACCCTTGTCAACACAAATAAGCTGATCAGATGTAATCATGAGGAAATTTTTAAGAATGTCATCTTTAATTCCTGTGAAATATACCTTTGGGTTTCCAGATACACTGAATTCCCTCCTATAAAAGCCTGAGGGAACAAATAGAAAATGCTGAGGTTATTTCAGTCTATAAATGACTATAGCCTCATGAAGACAAACTCACTTCTTTCGTTTGCACTGGCTGCAGAATTGCTTCCAAATCTGCCTAGAATCCAATAAATCATTCACATCTTTGGGTTTTTTTTAATAGATGAATATTCATGGTGACAGTTTGCAATTGTAATTTGTAGGATGCTAAATTTCTGGCAAAGTTTGCACTGAAATAACCAGTTTCTTTTTAATTTTAAAGATCGTACATCTTTAAAGCATTTGTTGAAACTGCCTACAGGGTTTCAGAAGAGTACCGTCAAGTAGTTAAACTCAAAGCATACAGAGTGTACTGCTAATAAAGACATAGGTAGAAGCTTTGACAGGAGAGAGAGAAAAGGTTAGAGGGGAACTCCCTCTTCAGTTCCTCATTTCTTTTTATCTTTCCTTTTGGATGTCCACAAAAATCGATGCAAATGAAGTTTGGAAGCAGGCAGAGCTGAATTGTCATCTCTGGCCTTTTTGTGTGTCATTCTGGCACTCCCGGCTGTGCAAGTTTCCCCTCATTTGGCAAAATAAAGCCTGAGCCATTTTCTCCTCTGGGAATAAAGCACAAAGCTGAACACCAGACTTGAAATAGCTGCACACCAGGCATGAAATTTCTCTTTGGTATGAAAGCTAATTTGTGTAGAGGGAGCATCTGTTCAAAAAGTGATTCTGCCCATCTCTACTCATTGGAGTACTGACGGTGTGAATTGGGTGATTCAGTCCTTTGCAGATCAGGTCGCCAGTGGGGTGCTGGCTCTATGATAACCTACAGCTTCCTCGAGGCCAGCTCTGCTGAATCCTGTTGAAGTTAGTGGACATACATAACACTGAAAATGACCTTGTGGTGCAACCGTTCTGAAGAACTTCACTTGTTCCCATCTTGTTCCTATGTAGTCTTATTTAAGTGTAATTACATTTATTATATTGGAAATTTTCTTATTAAAATTTGAAATAACACAATGGTAAAACAAGTACATGTACTTTTATTCGTGACTGATTTTTAAATATCAGATCTCCCTTTACAGAGCTGAAGTATCACAGGGCTTTTCATGTCAGCAATTTTCTGAAGGCTAGATACTGAGTTTTTATTAATATTTTGACCCTGTAAAAATCCCAATGGCATTAAAACACCCACGAAACTTAAACACAAGTACTGAGTGAGTTTTCTTCCATTTATCCAGTATTGTCCCTTCAGGTATGTCAGGGTTCTCGCAGGATCCAAATGGCTTGTACTCGAAGATCAGGTTCAAACACAAACCTGCTTTTTCTGTCCCCTTCATTCCCTCCCCCTCCTTCCTCCCTTTATTTCCTTCTAAATCACTAATATTGTAAATAGGATATAAACACTCAGACTATAAGTGAGCATTCACTTCAAGGTTTGCCAGAGAATTAAGCTATTTTGTCTTTTAGCAACAGAGTATCAATCCAGCCATTTTTGCAAAAATTTGAACCACTGCTGTGGAATGACCCCATCTCCCTCCCTCTGAATCCAGCTCTGCTGCTCTCGCAGCCCTACCTGACCCAGCCTGCAGCCAGAGCACGGCTCAGACAAATTAAGCCCAGGCCACATCACATTGATTTAGCTGGAGAGTTTCCCCAAACTCCATGCTGTTACGATGCCTCGTATCGTCTTTGTGGAGCTGGTTGGTGTAAGTACCAGTCACAGAGGCTGAAGATGGAGTAAATATATAACTACCTCCCTAAAAGAGAAAACAGCTGTTTCTGCAGTAGTGCCAGTAGAGCACTGCTGCCTGTACCTGGACAGTCTGTAGTGTCAGGCAGAACAGTAGCTACCAAAACAAGTATTGAGAAGAGAGAAGAGAGAAGAGAGAAGAGAGAAGAGAGAAGAGAGAAGAGAGAAGAGAGAAGAGAGGAGAGGAGAGACGAGACGAGACGAGACGAGACGAGACGAGACGAGACGAGACGAGAAGAGAAGAGAAGAGAAGAGAAGAGAAGAGAAGAGAAGAGAAGAGAAGAGAAGAGAGCATCATGTCATTAACTCTCATCGGCATGCAGAGGTATTGTTGGTTAGGAAAGCATTTTTTAATGTCTAAAAGTTTGAAAGCTGAAGAAAGATGATGCATTACCACAAAGGTGGCTTGCAGGAGCTCATGACCATCTTTGTTCCAGATTAAGATTTTCAATAGGAACCCCTTGTCGGATATGTGCCCTGGAAATGGAAACCAAATCACCGTCCTTCAGCCAGCAGGTAGGACAGGGTTGGGGCAGGATCACCTGTGACTGGTAAAGGAAACGGAGGTAACTGTGCATGAAAGATGCACAGGGCAGAAATTAGCAGAGTGTAGACAAAGCGCTAAAGAGGCTTTGTGACTGCTTGTTTCCCATTTCTTTTTCTTGACTATTTAACACTTTTCTGAAAGTCTACATTGAGAGCACATTCAACTATTTAGCTGTTAACTACTTGTTCACTTGACAAACGTATTGATTTAACATGTCTTAAGTCAAACCATAGGCTGCTTGAAGCAAAAAGAGATCCTGCAGGTCTTTTTAGATCTGTCGAAGAAAACAGAAATGTGCAATTACATTCTAGCAAGGATATTCCTGATGAGATTGATTTCTCCATATACAATTAACAGAATTCTAATTAAAAAGGAGTGGCTTTCTGCAGCTCCTGAAATCACAGCTTGTCAACCTAATTCTGATTCAGCGTGGAGTTTACTTCCTTAATCAAGGTGATAACCATATCATTCAACATATGGGAGCTATAGTACTGGGTGTCCTCGATTCTTCATGGTTATGAAAGATGTATGTGTAATGGTTTGTACCTTTCCACAGAATATTTATAGGGTGAGACTCTCAGGTCAGTCATAGACAGATATTTTCCAAGGTTGTGAAATGGTAGAACCAAAATGCAGGTACCTAAGACCCCCAATCCTATCTGCAATTGAAAAAAACTAGACACAGAATTAATCTAAATAAGTCTGGAAAGCATGGCTTGCAGCAAGAGGGAAAAGATACCCATTTTCCTCCATTTAGTCAAAGAAGGTTAAAAGGTACTTTGTTCACAGCCTGTACAAGAAATGTAATTTGGATTCTAGGTGGTTCCTTCCCCCAAAAAATGACATAATGAGAATCAGCTCCAGCTGGAAGCTGACGCTAAATAATTTCACATTAAAAATAAGGCATAGAAAGGTGACAGGAAAGGTGAGTCATGGAACAACATGTGTAGGTTTGTGTGGGTTGTCTATTAGCAGAAATCTATAAATCATGGCCAGATATTATTCTGAAAGGTCTGCTGCAGCTGAAAGAATTTGCCACTCCACGTAGAAATTACTAAGTAGGATTCAGAGGTTCGTGCTATGCAAGAGGTCAGTTAGTTAGAGGTAACAATGGACCCTTGTAGCTAAAACCTGATTTTGTGACACTGCTGAAAGTAGGTATGAATGCAAAATGATACTGCTAACAACAGGCACACAAGGCCTCAAAATCTAATTCATAAACTCTCATTGAGTAGAAGATGATACTCAGCACAGCATTCATGCCTTCAGGAGCAAAAGGCTTGATGGGGAGAACAAGAAACCAGCCAGCAAAGGTTATTTTCAGCACTCTGGATACTATATGTTATGGTGATTGCCTACATCTACTTTATAAGTCAAGAAATTCTTTCTCTCTGCCCCTCTCTCCAAGCACTGTGGAAAGGGGAAGTCAGTAAAACCTCCATTGCAACTATAACAGGAAAAGATCAAACAAGAGCCAAAGCAAACAGCAGCTGGCTCAACAAATATGAATTTCAGGTAATGGTCATAAACAAGAAGCTGGAACTGTGGATGTTAATAAAGTGAGAGCAAAGGTCAAATCTTGCTTTTTAATAATACGGTTTGGTTCAACAGGACAAATAAAATGAAAGCTTGGTCCACAAAAAACCCTGTTTGGTTCTGTAAGTAATGCAGACAACTCTTCCCCAGCAGTCCCTCAGCTCCCAGCATGTGCAGGGGTGGTATCTCCAAACAAACTGGCAATGAAAAGGCACCTGGGAGACTGAAATTGCTGCCAATCCTGCTGACCAAACTCCCTGTTTCGTAGCATTCCTCAATCTGTTGATTCACATCCGCCTGCTATCTCTTCTCTGATAAACAGATTGTAAACTGTTTGGAGCAAAAATATCTTTTTATTCTTTCTTTGTGTGGTGGGTCACACAAGGGGGTTCTGGTCTTGGCTTTGACGCTTTGGATCTATGGAATTTGTTGTAACAGGAACAGATAACTTTTCATCCTTAATCACTAACATGTGCAGAGCCCCTGGAAATAAACAGAACTCACACTGGTATCCAAGCACTGATATTTAGGGAAGAGATTTAGCAGTTACACAGATACTGAGGATATTCATTTATTGCAGGTCAAAACCCAGAGAAGGTGAGTCTTGGTGAGGTCATTGCTGGAGTTGGTTTCTTCCCCATCTAATTGTGTGAGATTTCGGATGCAGCTGTGCAGACACGCCGCGGGCAGGATGTGGAGCCACATGGATGTCGATACTGATCCAGGCTCTCAGGTCCTATGAGAAGCATTAGCCCTCAGATAGCTGTAAGCAGTAATAATCAGATTTCATGCTTATCACACAAAAAATCTCATAATTGTCCTAATAGCTCTATCAGCAATTTATCCCATTATTTATTTATTTGTTTGTCAGTGCAGTAACCTGAACACAGATGGCCAGGAAATATTTTTTCCATCATGTGACATTTGCAGTCTATTGTCAGCTTGCTTTCTGCACCATGGAGCAAGTTCATTGGTGAACAGGTAGAGGAACAAAAACATTGGAATAGCCGAGAACTTTGTATTAAATGTATTCGCTTGGCTGTGGTATGTACCTCTGAGTTCAAACCATCTGGAAACTGGCTATTTCCAAGGAAAAGCAGTCTCTGACTGACCCAAGGATTATTTAATTGATTAGACAAAGGGCAAAAGATCTCAGAGGAGAAACTAAGAATCATGCCAGGGAGACAACAGCTACTGTGCCTGTAGTATTCAGGATGTAGGCTGAGATGCAGGTCACCACCCTGGCTCAGAATTCAAGGCTGGTGCTGTCATGTACCTAATCCTTCACCTATCATTTTTGTCCTGTCTCTGCCACACGGAAATTTTACTTTTAAAAATCAGAGTCAAAGACAACTGGAGGCAAAGAAGCTCTTCTCCAGCTTCCCGTGCTCTAATGTGGATGGGGCATCCACAACTCTGGGCAACGTGTCCCAGTGCCTCACCACCCTCACAGGGAAGAATTTCTTCCTAATGTCCAATCTAAATCTTCACTCTTCCAGTTTCAAGCCATTGCCCCTTGTCCTTTCATTGCTTGCCCTTGTAAAAAGTCCCTCCCCAGCTTTCTTGTAGGCCCCTTTTAGGCACTCAAAGGCTGCTCTAAGGTCTCCCCAGAGCCTTCTTTTCTCCAGGCTGAACAACCCCAACTCTCTCAGCCTGTCCTCACAGGAGAGGTGCTCCAGCCCTCGGATCATCTTCATGGCCTCCTCTGGACTCGCTCCAACAGGTCAATGTCCTTCTTGTGCTGAGAACCCCAGAGCTGAAGGCAGTATGGCAGGGGGGGCTCACCAGAGTGAAGTAGGGGGGCAGAATCCCCTCCCTTGACCTCCTGACCACGCTGCTTTGGATGCAGCCCAGGACACGGTTGGCTTTCTGGGCTGCCAGCGCACATGGCCGGGTCATTCTGAGCTTCTTGTCAACCAGCAGCCCCAATTCCTTGTTCTCAGGGCAGCTCTCCACCTATTCCCTGCCCAGCCAGATTTGTGCTTGGGATTGCCCCGACCGATGTGCAGGACTTGCACTTGACCCTGTTGAACTTCATGATGTTCGCACATGCCCACCTCTCCAGCCTGTCCAGGTAGCTTGGATGGCATCCCTTCCCTCCAGCAAGTCGACCGCAACTGCTGACGCTGTCAATCCCACTGTCCCTGTCACCGACAAAGATGTTAAACAGTGACTGACGCAATACTGATCCCTGAGGAACGCCACTCTTCACCCGTCTCCACTTGGATATTGAGCC
>NW_009616030.1:0-4771 GCF_000690535.1 Cariama cristata
TATTTGACATACAGATGAAGGATGAGAAATCAATTCCCCTTAAAACTGTTCTAACATACAGAGCAACAATAACATTCCTCATTTCAAGAGTATCTATGCTTTGTGAAATCTGCTAGAATTGTATGAGGAATAATTGATTTGATGTTATTTGAAAATACAAATATTCCAGTTGTGACAATTTGTTATTTCCTGAACAACTGATTCAAATGAAACGAGTTGTATAATTCTGTTGGATTTATTGCTAGTTAAATTTCATTAATTGAATTTGTTTGATGTGTGCCAAGTCTTGGTTGAATCACTCTGTAAGCATAAAAGAGAACTAACATGGATTTTAACTTTTCTTACAGCAGTTCAGTTACTTTGTCTATTTATTCTTTCAGCGTCTCCTGCTGTTAACACTGCTTGACCAAATAGGCCTGTGATATTTTCCCTCTTTTTATGATTTAATTAACTTTGCAGTAGAAATCTACTACCTGTTATGACTGTTTTATTAGAACTGTAATTTTCTATCAGAATTTTTTGTGTGTGTGTTTTTCTGTTTGTCCATTTGGTTTTTTGTTTGCTTTGGTTTGTTTTTTTTAAAGTGGAAGAGTATGGGGAGGATCTTTCCATGGCACAAAAAGGCCAAGATGGATAAGATATCTACCAACTACCAGCAGTTGGAGCCAAGAATAAAACAGCACATAGAAAGGACCAAGAAAATGAAAGAAAGACAATTGGGTTAAAAGAGTAAAATGTGAAGTTAGGAAAAGGGAGTATCTACAGAGGGAAACTTTTCATATAATTCAAAAAGATTTAAATAAACATTTTTGTTAAAATCACTTACATGAAATCAACTTGCCTAACTGCTCCAAGTATTAACTGCTGAATGAAGGAATGTCAAGGGGTTAGGGTGCTTCTCCCAGAAAAGGGAAATCCTGGCTTCAGTCTTCAACATTATCATTGGTTTCCTGTGTTTCAATCGGTCTGGTTCATTCTATAAAGCGAAGGTAGCAATACATATTTTCCCTCAAAATAAATAATACAAAATAAAGCAAATAGTAAACATATTTTGAGGCTTTTAGGTACTGAACTTACAGGATTATCGCTTATAATGATATATAGTGTGATAGAAATATTTGTTGTCAAATCTACACTGAGAGAAATCAGAATAACATTAATTTCAATATGATTTTGGAATAAGAACATTTTTCTATGAATATGCACAAAACAGTAATCTTTTGATTTTTCTTTCAATTTGTATTTGATATTCAAATACTTGTCAAATGTTTAATGAAAATAATAGATGGATATGCATTTTTATTAGACTTAACTTTTTATGTCTCTTTGATGAGCGATTTAGAAATAAACTCTCAGATATATAGCTAGGAATATTACAATATTCTGTATGCAGACTGCAAATATAATAAAAATATCAATGATCAATTAAAAAAAAAAAAAAAAAACCAGAAAAAGCTGCCAATGAGGGAGGACTGTTAGAGTAGGAGGCTAAGTAGGAATCAGTGATTATGACCTGATTACATTCATAATCAACACAGAAAAGGCAGTCTGTACTTATATAGCTATATTAGTCTTTCAGATAGGTGAGATTCCCACTTTCATGGGAAAATAGAAATTTAAATTATCAAAAGATAAAAAGAATCTGAATAAAACTGAACTTTATTGAAATCATTAGAAACAACTTAGCAGAGTTGGCCATGTTTTCAAGGGAGACTAGTATGCTCCTGGTTTCTGTAAGATTTTATGAAACTCTGTTCAGTCTCTTCATATACTATATACCAAAATGTTATTTATTGTGAGTAAGTATCCCAGAAACTGACCCTAAAAAAATTAAGAAACAATAGCACACCAGTGCAATACCTGTAGAATAGAATAGAATCTTAAATTATAGAATCACAGAATCATTATGGTTAGAAGAGACCTCACAGATCATCAAGTCCAACCATATACCCAATGCCACCATGCCCGCTAAACCCACTAAACCGTGTCTCGAAGCACCACATCTAAAAGTTTTTTGAACACCTCCAGGGATGATGACTCCACCAGCTCCCTGGGGAGCCCGTTCCAATGCCTCACAACTCTTACAGTGAAAAAGTTCTTCCTAATATCCAACCTGAAAATAGTTCAATTGGAAGGAACCTATGATGATTATCTATTTCAACTACAACTGTAATAATTTGTATACATAAAATCTATGTTTTCTCTATTTCAGAAGACACAAGTTAAACTGTATACAGTCAGAAAGAAACCACAGTCCGTGAAGAGCCCACACTGGAGCAGGTTTATCCAGGAGGACTGCAGAAAGGACTCACACTTGAGCAAGGGAAAAGTGGGAGGAGGAAGGAGTGGCAGAGAGGAGCTGTTACGGACTGATTGCAAACTCGCATTTCCCATCATCCCTGCACCCCTCAGGGGGTAGGAGGTAGAAGAGCTGGCAGTGAAGGAATGAAATTGAACCTGTGAAAGGGGATGTGTGAGGAAGGTGATTAAGTTTTTGTCTGTTTCTCACCATCCAACTCTATTTTTAATTGTTAATAAAGTAGATTCATTTTCCCCAGGTCACATTGTTTTGCCTACAATGGTAATTGGTAAGTGATCTCCACATCTTCATCTTGACTTATGAGCTTTTTCATCTTATTTTCTCCCTGTCTCTTGTTGGAAGGGAGGAGGGGAGTAAGAGGGCAGCTGCGTGGGTGTCTGGCAGCTAGCCAAGATCAACTCACCACAGCTGCACAAAAATTCTCAGGATCATGTTTTAATTCCTTAAAGTCATACAGTATGTATCCTTTACTAATTACACAAGAAACAATAGGACTGAGTGACATAAGAATAAACATAACCTGACAAATCATTTGTAATACAGACAAAACAAAATGGTGCTCAAGAACTGAAACCCACACAAGACTGTAAAATAAAGGCGACAAAACATGAGATTGCAGAAAGAAACTGTATATGTTATTTCTCATTTGAATAAGGATATCAATTTGGAAAGATCACAAATTAATAAAATAACTTTAGATTGGTAGTGTATCAAAGAAATTAACTGATCTTTGCTTCTGAAGTTTCTGTTTTGCAGAGTAACCTGCAGTGAAATTACTTCACATATGAAAAGCTTATTCACTTCAGTAAATGTCATGCTCTTAATGCAGTCATTTTCCAAATACTATTATATCATAAAATGTTACAGAAAATAATAAGGATGTTTTATAATTAGAACTATGCAGGATCACAATCTGAGATTACTCATTGCTTGAATATTCCTGCACCACCAACTGTCTGTATGACATTTGAATGTCACAAAGCTTCATTTATTAATATTTGCACAGTAATGTGGAATAGCTGGGTAATAGTTTGTACAGTTGCAACGAGTTCTTATTAGATCCCATGTAAGCCATAGATATACCTAGTTTCCTGCAGAGTTTCAAAGGCAATGTCTGTAAGACTGTACAAACAGCTAGTATTCACCAATGAGTAGGTTAATGTTTTCAAGAAGAAGTAAGAAAACAAAGAATAAAACAGCTTAAACATCAGTCCAAACACAAAAAAAATCTCAAAGATGTAGTGGTAATGACATTAAAAAAATTTCTCAGATGTCACAAGGTAGTACTCTCCCATGATTTCATAAAGTGAAGAGATCATGTGTAAAATAGAGAGGAAGAGCACCAACTTCCTAGCCATCATTTTTTGACATTATAGTTTGATGTTCTCAGGCCTCAGATAGCTGTGCTTTAAGATAGGTGACTGTGAAAGTGCTACTAAATGGACGGGTACATGGCTAAAGAGCTGTTTCAGTATTAGTTTCATGTTCTTGTGCATAAGGATCATTCCTTAAAGTACTAAAAGTGGGTTCTTTTTGCATCTCCACCCTTTTTTTTTAAGATTTAAGTTGTTTTTATTGAGGGTTCACAGAATTTGTTCATGGAGTGAATCACAGGCTCTGAAGTGACATTCTTGTTCAAGAGATAGAAGAAAGAGAGGCAATAATTTGGTTTATGCACCTGAATGCTCAGTCAGCTATATTAGACTGAAGTCATTAAATGTGTCGGGATCAAATTTCAATACAATAAGTTTTGACATAGACATGCACCTCTGTTTACGTATATTGCAGGATGGAGAATTAATTTTTTTCTTTTTTTTCCTTTTTTTCTTTTTTTTTTTTTTTATTTTATTTGTAAGCAGGTTTTTGCAGCTTAAAGAGTCCTGGAGCATTTTATTTTCTTTTTCTTTCATGCTTTTATTTCACGTATTTCTAGTGATGCTATTTCATGAGATCTTTCACATGAAGGTATTTCACAGGAATATCTAAAAGCAGATTAAACCTTATCATGTCCACTTGCCAATAGTAGCACATACCTTTTCCATGCAACGCAAAAAAAATATTTGTCAAGCCAATGCTCATATTCATCAGTAGTTCCTTAATGACAATATCTTCACTTGTTTTTACTTTTCACATTGTCCTTATTTATTTTTCTTACTCTGTATAAATTCACAGCCTTCCTCTTCTTTTTCACAGAAAATGTGGCTCCCTTACATTGCTTTTTTTCCATTGCTTTCTATGACCAGCTCTTCTG
Organism: Cariama cristata; assembly: GCF_000690535.1. Lineage (NCBI taxonomy): Eukaryota > Metazoa > Chordata > Aves > Cariamiformes > Cariamidae > Cariama > Cariama cristata. Next base: position 4,572 of record NW_009616030.1, read on the forward strand.
TATTAACATTTAACTGTTACTACTAATGTTTGTGTTAAATCAGGAAATTTTAAGACTTAATCTGCCATGCTTTTCTTGTGAATTTTATCACATTGAAAAATATCATAAAACTGAAAAAGTGAGTTTGCACTGATCTTTCTTCTTTAACAAGAAAGTCCTATGGTTTGTTTACTAGTGTCCTGGTTTGGCTGAAACAGAAC
>NW_009616031.1:0-41763 GCF_000690535.1 Cariama cristata
CCCCCGGCTCCTTCCCGCAGCCCGAGCGTGACCGAGAGCGCTGCAGAAAAACAGGGGTGGCAAACGCTGAAGAGATGACTGTCTCCTCAAAGCTCTCTGAAACGGGACTGGTGTTGTCAGCCCCCCCGTTGGAGCAATGGCACAAGGAAGGTTGAACCTAAACTCGTTTTTAAATTCGTTACAGGTTCTGTAGAGGACTTGCACCACACCGTAACCCTGTGTGGGTACTTAATTTCCCTGCAGATTGGCGGCAGAGACAAGAATCACAGGATCATTTGGCCTGGAAGGGACCTTTAGAGGTCACCTAGTCCAACCCCCCTGCGGTGAGCAGGGACATCCCCAACTAGAGAAGGTTGCTCCGAGCCCCATCTAGCCTGACCTTGAATGCCTCCAGGGATGGGGCTTCCACCACCTCTCTGGGCAACCTCTTCCAGTGCTTCACCACCCTCATCGTAAAAATTTTTTTCCTTATGTCTAGTCTAAATCTACCCTCTTTTAGTTTAAAACCATTACCCCTTGTCCTGTCACAGCAGACCCTGCTAAAAAGTCTGTCCCCATCTCTCAGATAGGCGCCCTTCAGGTACTGGAAGGCCGCAATGAGGTCACCTCGAAGCCTCCTCTTCTCCAGGCTGAACAACCCCGACTCTCTCAGCCTGTCCTCACAGGAGAGGTGCTCCAGCCCTCCGATCGTTTTCGTTGCCCTCCTCTGGACCGTCTCCAACAGGTCCATGTCTCTCCTGTGCTGAGGTCTCCAGAGCTGAAACCCCTCCAGCACCTGCCCTGCCAGAGGGACAGGATGAGCCAGCAATGGATGCAGTGGTGACAGTCCTTGTCCCGGGATGGATGCAGGGTCCTCAGACCCAGCATCACTACTTTAGATGCAGCCAGTTTCAAGCTGTTTTGTAGGAGAAAACCCAGACTTTTGAGTTCTAGCCCCGCAGTCTTTATTAGGAGCAAAGTATAGATAACTGGTCAAGGCTAGAAAATGCTCCTTGAAAAGCCCAGAACAATTTAAGTTCCCTTTGCTACTCTTATAATTTGTGATGGAGAAGAATCAAATGAAAAAGCCATTAGCCCAGCACTGAAAATGAGCGTGGTCCCACTTTGCGTGGGTGAGAGGCTGCAGCCTCACCTCCTGCAATTATCAAAGCTACAAATGATAATTTACAGCTTCCACCACTGAGATCTCAATCCCCAGCTTTGACATTTATTAACAGACTTAAAATGTAGGCTTTACAAACGGGAAATTAGCTCATCGTGTGGCTCCGTACTCTCCACAACAGTCATGGCAAACTATCAAACCCTTTGTTACACAACCTCCCCTTCAGAGATGCAGCCTCAAACCGATGCATTTGGCTCAAATGTCCCACTCTTCGTACGAAATAGCTCCAAACACTGCCACTTTTCGTGTGATTCAACCCAAAGGTATTTAGTGGGGATGTATATGCTTGGAAAGCTCCTTTTTCCCTTCACTTTTGGTCCTTCAGTGTTTACAGGTCACGTGAGGTCCCGTAAATACAGGCTTGGCTCAAGACCTGCTGGCACAGGTTTTTTGGGTTTGTTTGGTTTGGTTTTTTTGTTTGGTTGGGGTTTTTTTTGTTTGTTTGTTTTGGTTTTTGGTTGGGTTTTTTGTTTGTTTTGTTTTGTTTTTTTAATATACACACAGTCTGTGCTTATTTTGTCTGTGTGTTCTTTTTTATATCCTTGTTTATCTGAAACAGCCAGCCCTGGGGAACAAGTGTTCCTGACCTTCTACTTTGCCATCGCATCTCTTCCTACTTCTTTCAGTTCCACGAGGAAAATCAGCTGCTTGCTATACCGACTTATGCACTTGCATTCCATCCCCACTTCAGGGGTTTAAGGCATTTTATAAATAAAAGTAGTCTAAGCTTCCTCATCCCTAGGGTGAATTATCCCTCATTTTCCTGACAGATAGCAAAGCAAGAGGCATAGAGGAATAGGGAGTGTGCGCAGTGTCATGTAGCAAGTCAGAAAGAGCATGTAGGAGAATTCTTTGCAAGTGCTGCAACTCTAAAAAAGGTTCTTTATTCATTTGAAAAATGCACAAACCTACCTGAGATTGTCATCTGAGATACTTTGGCAGACCTTAGAGGGAAGCCACTGCTATTTGGGGCATGGAGTCACTATGGCCAGAACCACTTTATTTGCAGCATATTTAAAAAGCAGGGAAAATACTTTTAAAAAGAGCCCCTTATGGAGAAGGCTGCTGGCTGGAGACTTTTCTTCCAAAAGAAAAACACGTTCCTGCGGTTTACCTCCAGGCTAGCTCTTATCAGGGTCTTCACCTATCACCATGCTGCTTCTCCCGGCTGCAGTCAGATCTGAAATACTCTGTAGATGGAAAAGAGCTTAGAGGAATCTCTGGCTGGTCTCACAGCCAAACATCTGCTCACCCAAACAGCATTCCAGGCGTGCGTTACACCTCCCAGCTTCACAGCAACACACAGGGACAGCAGGGAAGAACGGGGAAACTATTTCTCAGGCATTTGCATTTGGTTTTAATAGTCAGGGAGCGTTTTGGATGCATGGGTGGCATCCACACTTTCGCCCCAGGAAAAAGAGGCAGCTTGGGCTCCATGCTGACATCTTCTGGGAGGCAAACACTGCTGGGAAAATGAGGCTTTTCTCTTCTCTTGGACTCTGTTAACATCCCACTTGTCTTAAACTGAAGTTAGCAGCTAGGGCATACAGTATAGAGGAAAGACTTGCAGCAGGGTTACGGAAGAAGTAATATGCAACATATAAGGTGCCTCTCCTCCCTGCTAGTCTTCCCTCTGCTTTTCAGCATCACAACACAGAAGCTAAAATATACGTTTTAAGGCACGTTTCCCCTGCGTCGGCTTCCCCGACTTCCAGCAGTCTTGAAATTGCAGTCCCTTAGGGCCCCAGAGAGTTCTGCTCCCCCAGCGAGTTGTATTTAGTCTTTGACTGGTTCCCCAAGCGGGCAACCGACTGCTGCTTTTGCCGACTGCTGGCACCATCAGCAGGCCCTGCAAGTGAGGGAAGATGAAGTACTTGCTCAAGTTTCTCACACTTGGACTTGAGTCTCATTGCCAGTCAGAATGGGGAAAAGAGAGATTGGCACGGGCTGTGGAGGGGCGAGTTTGGCAAAGGCACTAGGGTCTGCACATCGTTGCCTGAAGAAAATCCCAAGGTGACACTTTCAGTGGAAGCAGTGTGTTGTCACATAGCTAACTCAGATTAAACTTTGTACTTCATATATGGATTAGACTAGGATTATGAACACTTCTGAAAAATGTTATTTTCTCTTCCTAAGAGGTTATTTTTGGCTAAGAGGGAGATGGAATGTAACTCATTCTGGAACATTGCCCATATCATCTATTTTAAAAAAAAAAGCTTAAAACTTGGCTGTAAAACTCATACCCACGTGACTGCTTTCCCAACTGGACGGTTTATGTTGCATTTACAGCTCTTTAGGTTCAGATTGCAACAGAGCAAGTGCTGAAGAATATAGTAGTGCCTCCTGAGCCAGCCAGCCTGGTATTTCATGTAGTCACCCTTGACTTGCTTCTGTAGGACCCGTCCTTTGACACGATCAGCGTTGCTTTGCTAGATGGTGCTTGCAGGAGCGTTGTGTTTTGGCAGCACCTCTAGTGGAGTCCCCTCTGTCAATGGCAGGGAGAGCTTCATTATAAACAGTGGGAGCGGACCACAGTTTAAAAACATTTGCAGTGCATGAGTCACTAATAGCTAGCCAAAATAAGTTACAGCATTGTAAATCAAAAGTTAACTATATTTGAGGGGAAAAAAAAAACCAAACCAAAACTAATTAGCATAAGTAAGCACCCCTTGTCAGAATGGGGAAGGATTCTGGCTACATTTCAATAGGATTTGGGTATCCAGTTCCCCTAAACTCATCCTGGCCTTGTGTGTCTGCACAAAGCAAAGCAACTGAAGCTGACAGATGGTCGGTGCAGCCTGTCATCTCTTGGTCTCCTTGCTGAGGCTTGGTTTGGATATGAAAGTGTCTGAATGAATAGACTGAGATAAGCAACTTGCTGCATGCGAACCCAACTGAACAGTAGTTCTTCCCCCTAGGTTAGAGAGGCATAGTTGAGGCAGTTGTCTACAAAGGGTGGTCTACAAGGAGAGATGAAACTTGTCTAGATGAGAGCTCTCAAGCTGTGGGGAAAGCCAGGAGCCTGGTAAACATGGTAAGAAAGAACACAGCAAGGAAGGACTTCAGGATTCATGAAGGAGAGAGATTTTGTCCCCTGATCATCACTTTATTTGGTTTAAATGCTTGCCAGTCAACAGAAGCAAATCCAAGCATTTCCCATAGCCCTCTCTGCAGAGGAAGTTCCTGCTAAAACACAGAGCTACTTTGCAAAAGCAGTATACCAGGAACCTCTTTTCTAACAGATTCCAGTTTCTAGAGGTTCTTCCAGTTTGGTATCTCCCAGCTTTGGGGACTTAGCTGGGAGCTGCCTGGTCCACATGCCCTAGAGAGTCTAATAATGAGAAAGAGTCACGTTACCTGTCTGACTCAAGGGTGATGGAGGGAATGTCAAACTTCATTCCCCAGAGAATATCCTTCATGTTCCCAGGTAGACCCTTTCTGACCTCATCTTTATTAGGATCGAGATGCTGACTTACGTCCAGAGAAGGGCTGTTGCGGGGCTGCAAGAAGAGTGAAGAACGATAGAATGGTTTAGGCTGGAAAAGACCTTTAAGGTCATCGAGTCCAACCATAAACTTTGCATTGTCAAGACCACCACTACACCATGTCCTTAAGCACCACATCTACATGTCTTTTAAATACCTCCAGGGATGGGGACTCCACCACTTCCCTGGGCAGCCTCTTCCAGTGCTTGACAACCCTTTTGGGGAAGAAATTCTTCCTCATATCCAATCTAAACCTCCTCTGGCACAACTTGAGGCCATTTCTACTTGTCCTATCGCTCGTTATTTGGGAGCAGAGACTGACCCCCACCTCCCTACACCCTCCTTTCAGGTCATTGTACAGAATGATCAGGTCTCCCCTCAGCCTCCTTTTCCCCAGGCTAAACACTCCCAGCTCCCTCAGCCACTCCCCATCAGACTCGTGCTCCAGACCCTTCACCACCTTCGTTGCCCTTCTCTGGACTCACTCCAGCCCCTCAAGGTCTTTCTTGTAGTGAGGGGCCCAAAGCTGAACACAGGATTTGAGGTGCGGCCTCACCAGTGCCAAGTACAGGGGGGCGGTTGCTGCCCTAGTCCTGCTGGCCGCACTATTTCTGATAGAAGCCAGGATGCTGTTGGCCTTCTTGGCCACCTGGGCACACTGCTGGCTCATATTGAGCTGACTGTCGACCAAAACCCAGGTCCTTTTCTGCTGGGTAGCTTTTCAGCCACTCATCCCCAAGCCTGTAGTGTTGCATGGGGTTGTTGTGACCCAAAGAGATCCTCAGCAGATTTTTCTCACTGTAAAGCCCCTCCTCTAGCCCAGGCTCTCAGCCTGCGCTCACAAAGACACTGTTGATACCTCACGTACTTTTCCATAGTTCCAGCCACCTGCTATTTGCTCCGCTCCTGTGGAAGGGCACCCGAAGTAGTTTAATCTCTCGTATAACAACATGACTAGCATTAAGTTTATTATTCAAGGTGAAACCCAACTCCTTGTCCTGTTCATTCTAGGCAATCATAATAAACAGGAGATGCTGCTGCTTGGACTCCCTGCTGAAGAGCAGCAACTTCCTGGCAGCCCCTTACTGTTTCAAAACACAGACAAGTTTTCTGAAAACAAAGGAGCCAGCAACATCTTTCCTTTCTTGCAGGAAAGACCTGAGGATGTCAATAACAACTGTGCCACGAGCGAGCAGAGGCTTCCAGATCAGAGAGTCACCGTCAGCAGTCACTTGGTGAGTTGCATGTTTGGCCATCTAACTATTGCTTTTCTGTTTGCCACCAGGCCAGTTTTCTCTCTCAAATCTGACACAGCAGCAGCTGGGAGGATGAACATGCTGGCTCATGCACAGCACTGCCTGGGTCCTTTTCTGTCGCTAAAAGCCTTATTAATTCTCTGAGTCAAAGGGAAGGAGAGCGAAGCTCCGGAGACAACATGTTCATAAAACAAAGCTCTGTACAGCTCCTGACTGGCACCAGGACCCAGCCAGGCTTTGGGGTGGGGGTGAGTCTATGGCCGTGACACCAGACCATGGGACAGCGTGGATTCTCCAGCACAAAGGTCTGCTCTGCCTTACCCTGAGCATGCTGGGCATCACTGTATGTAGCAGAAGCAGGTGGTTCGGTGTTCCCTCCTCCAGCTCAGAGAGGTGCAGGTGGTGTAACCTCGCCAGTGCTCTGGGACAGAGCAGAGATGGGGAGGAAGAGTTAAAGATCATTCCTAGAGAAACAGCTGAGAACTGTGGACTCATGACACCCAAGACAAGGTTTTGTGGGTGGATTGTTCTCCAGTTTGCCACCAGAAGACAAAACTTGAAGATAATAACAGAGCAGAAGCAAAGGTGCTGCTTTACCTTTTAGCAGTATCTGCTGCCACTGAATAGTTTCTTCGCAGAGTAGCACGTGCTGCTGCAGTTGCTGGATAATAAAAATCCTTCTGGCACAATAGATTCTCCTCATTCGGTGTATTTGCCTGCAGTTCTGTGTTGCCAAGCTCAAGCTCATGGGCTCTGCAGAGAAGCCTTAGCACCTCCTACTGATCCTGACTGGTGATTTGTTTGGGGAAAAACTCCTCCATCTGGGAAGCTTTTTCCTTGGCATTAGCTAAGTGCTGCTCCAGCTGTCTGAAAAAGAGAGATAGATAGGGGTTTGTCAAGGCAGCTCAGCTTCTTGGGATGACAAAGGCATCTGAGCAATTCTCTGCTGTGTCCTTCATGCTGAGGTTAACATCTACAAAAAGTATTTTGCTTATTTGACTAGCAGCCACCATGTTTCAGCCATGGCAGATATATCGATGCACAGTCCTTGCCTAGAGGAACTCACAAATGTTAATGTTAGCTACCATAAAAATAATCATCTAAAGTGATTCCCAAAACACTGAACAACCAGTGAGTGACAAACCTTCAAAATGTCCCTGAAAGGGGAAATGGGAAGAATTAGCTCACTTAGGGGTGCACAAGCTCAGTGGGTGCTTTTCCCTCGTCCTAAAAAACACAGGGATAGAGGCAGGACGCAAACATCAGTGATCCCATGCTGCTTCCTTCAGCAGCCCAAGGTATTTAGGAGTCCAGCTGCAATACAGGTGCTACACTGCGTTTCACCCAAAAGCAGAAGAACCCCTCTGAGTTCGGCTGCTGCCATCCTGCCCTCAGGCACCCACTGGGCAGAGGTCAGACCTGCAACCATAAGGGCACCTTCACCTCCTCACCTTCAGGGCCACGGTCTTGTCCGGTTCTGCCAGCAGCAGGTTGATCTCGTCTCTTGCTGCTGTAACTTCATGAGGTTCAGGTGAATTTATGATATCCACTTCCCTATCTTCCTCCTCTGTGTTTTCATCTTTCTCCTTCTTCGCTGGCTTGTCATACTTGCATTCACCCTGAGCCTTCTCTCGTTCCCACCTGCCAGCAAAAAAAGAAAGGAACTTGTGGGACATGGTGACATAACTCTAATGATGCATGCATAGCCATTCATTGTATCTGTCCAACTTCTTGCATGACAGCAACAGAACTAATTAGTCCAGGCTGCTCTGGAGCTGGACGAACCATGCAAAGAGCACAATTAGCTTCCTCCCGTTTGGAAGTCTGTAAGACAGGCCTCCTATGTGATCTCTCCATGGCAAGGAGAGCAGTGCTTTTCCCCACTTCATCACAAATTGTTGCCTATTCACAGGTACATGTTGAATATCTTTAATGTCCTGAAGACTGCTGTAACTACAAATGACCCAAATCCTAAGGGACTATAAAATTTACAGAGGCATTAGGTGGGTGACTAGCAACAAAGAGAGGGAACTGATACCTACTTATAGTGTATCCAGAAGAAACGGTTGATGCTGCGTTCTCTGACATGAAATCGTGCCCAGATGCAGTGCATCTGGATGGAAACCATGTCACAAACACAGAGTGACTGGACCATGGAAGGACCAACAATCCCAGTCTGCGTTGCCATCCATTTTTTTCCATTAAAACAGAAGCCCAGAATAAGGTCCAAATAGAGGTGAGGTATTTACCATCTATGCTTTTAGTCTTGAGCTTAAACTTGATGCTAGAGGTAGCTGGTTGCCTTACGGAGCTACATCAGGCAATTGCACTGCAGTGCAGCACCATGTGCAGGCTGCAGTCTCCTTACAAGCACCGAGAGGGATTAGGGATGTGTTTCTCAATAGCAGAAATCACCCGTTGCAAATATAGCACCTTAATCTAAGGCTCAGAGTCACATGGACTTAATCTACCTTAAATCCCTGGGTACCTTTTGAAGACCACCACCTTCCCAAGTTTTTCCTCGTCACATAGGTAAATCTCAAACCTACACTTGATCTCATCCTTTTGTCATTTTTGTTGGGGGACCACGGGATATTAGCATTTCACAGGTGAGTTTAGAGGTCCACGTATAAATTGTGCTCAAAGCCAAGAAGCTTCTCACTTCGTGATTGTTAGGAGGTGCCTGCAGGTATCAATGTGCAGCTCAGTGTTGTTTTCCAGCTCCATCAGGCTGCGACACATCTCCATTTGCTCCCTGAAAGCCCCCCATCAGCTGCACCCACAAGGTGATCGTTACTTGGCCACTGTGTGCCTTAGAGCCTTGGTGCCTCTCTGCTGCAGGAGAAGACATCTCTGACCTGACATTAGGCCAGGTAAACTTCTGCCAAGCCCCCGCAAAACTACTCTGAGACCAAGCCACTCAGTCCACATGTTTCAAGGCATTCATTTATAGGACTCTGCTTCATTCTGCAGTCTCTTGAAGTTAATCATGTGCTTAAGAAATCTGATATAACTTTATGATTGTATTATTAGCAATAAATAGGTCTGAATACTCACAAAAGCAGTAGCAATAAAAGGATACTGCATTGCAGGGTCATCTTTTCCACTTTCCACCTGCCAAGAAAGTATTGGTTTTCTGTGCTTGTTACCTAGAAATGACCTTGAGTATTGGTAGAAGAGACCTATTATACCTCCTGTCTTGTCAGTCAGAGAACTTAACTATTTTTATTTTGTTCTTTGCCAGATTCACTGGCAAAAGGAACAATCCCCAGGGCAGAACAATCAATGTTTTAAAAGCTTCACCCTGCCCTCCTCCCTATTTTTTTTTTTTTAATTAAGTGCAACGATCCATACAACAGAGCTCCATGTCCTGACACAGCCTCAGAGCCCACGATGACGCAGGCTACAAACTCGGTCACCTCTCTGTAAGAGTCAGGACTTCCCACAGCAAATATCACCACTTGATGTCAAAGCTCTTTTCATGGGCAAGTTTGTGAAATTTAACACATTTTAACGCTGGGGAAGATGCTGAGAAGGTTGAACGTGTTATCTGGAGTCACGCAGTAGAGCAGAGACAGGCTCACACAGAAAAACAGCTCCCCTGCCTGCCTCCCCTGCCTGTCAGACTGTGTTCTCTGCTCTGCTTCTCTGCAAGCATTGCTGAACCAGGTTCCCCCAGCCACGTCTGCATGGAGCCCACCAAGCGCTACCACAACGTGTCCACACAGCCCCTCTCCCCGCTCTCTTCCATCCAGATGCCCCAGAACAGTTCTTGCTCCTGGCTCTACCTTGCAGATCCCTGAGGTCGGAGCTGACTGCACTTGTTTTTCTTCTCTTGGTTTTCAACCCTTGCTTTCAGACACTCAATCTCCCTGCGAGGTCTGTGATGATGCTGGTGTATTGGTCGATGCTGTTGGAGACATTCTGCAGGTTACATTTTACCTAGTGAGCCAGAATATGTGAGCATTTGTCCTACGGTCTGTTAGTGGTACAATGGCTACAAAAAAAGCTATGTTTTCAGTTAGAGGGGCAATGCATCCTGTGACGCCCCTGTGACGGGGAAGAATTTTCCCTCATGAGTGAGGAAACTGTAAATTTTTTTCCTAATTCTCAGGAAAAAACCTAAAAGGCAACAGAGAAAAGCCAGGGACCTTGTGTCCACAGGAAAAACACAGAGATCAACAAAAAGTGAAAACCCTGTTGTAAATCATTGTTCATCTTCCTTCACCCCACAAGCCTCTCCATTTTATTCCTCCTTTCTGCAGCCCCTCAGTTCCTTTTCCAGTCCCAGCATCCCCACTGGTCCCTACACATTGTCCTCCCAACAGTCATCTTTGGACCATCATTCCTTACGTTCTGCACCCAGGTCCATACCAGCCACATCGTGTTCTGCCTTTCCATTATTCTGCTCCTTTGTTTTGACCCTCATATTCCTTTTCTCATCCACAACCCATACAATTTGCTTTCTGCTGTTCCCTTCACCTGCTTTTCTTCCATCACTCACCCTGAGCCTCTACACCATCCTGCACTGCCCCCTCCTGAAGTTTGTTCTCCCTTCATCCACTACATCTTCTATTTCCACTTCGCAAGTTTTAATCTCGACACCCCCCTCCTTGTGAGTTGTTTGCTCATTTACCTGTGTCGTGATGTTTTTTGCTCGATAGGCATAGATCAAGGTCATTTGAGATTCTTCAAAGGAGGTACTGGCTGGGCTGATATGTGCAATCATAACAGTCCTGCTGTTGCTCCCTAACGAGTCCTAGAGGGATGCAACGTTGATGTGGTTAGGATGGACACAACAGGGGCTTGGTGCTCAGTGGTGACCCTTGTGGCTGGGTACCCCTGCGGTTCATTGAGATTCTAGTGGAGAATCCCAATTAGGAGTGAAGGAAGTGCTGGTAAAAGACCATTCATTAGGCCCTCTTCTCCATCAACAGCAAAATCAATAAGTAATTAACTTTCTACAAAAGAAGAATTTTTGCGAGAAAATTGCAATTTCCACAAATATGCTGGCAGCTTCTCAATGCTGCTCACAACAGAAGCCTGCCTTTTTCTCCATCCCTTCTCCTCCCCAGCATCCTCTAGAAAACACATCTGTCAGGCAGCGACAGTGGTAGCTCAGCACCAAAGCTTGAGGTGAGGTTCATAAATGAAATTGTAAAGGATCCATAAAATAACCAGTGTAGCAAAGATCCTGTCTGCAGGACCTTTCTGATTTCCTAAGGAGGAGATGACTTATGACAGCACATAGCCTCTCTTCCTCCTGCCCCAACAGCATCCAAATTTATTGGCCAATTTCAGCCAAATCTTGTAGAAGGGATGAAACATTCAAAGGCAGTAAGTTCATTAAAAAAGAAATAAAATCACTTATCACCTGTGAGCTTAGAGACATATGACCCAAATCTGTAGGACTTCCTTAATGCTGTAGGAGGTCCTTCCTTAACAGCGCAGATGGCAAGACAACACATTTATTATAGAGACAGCACTGTCTGAGCCAAGCCCCAATCGCATTGCGAAGCTCATGCAAGATCCTGGAGGAACATTCCAAGCTGGATAAAGACAATGCACAGAGATATTCAAGGATCAGCTCTCAAGCCCTGTCTGATTTGAGCGGTGATACCAGGAACAGACCGGCCAAACTCCTTGCTGACCTGCAGCGTACAGTACCTTCAGCAGGTGCGCGAGTTTGCCACCTCAAAAATTGACAAACTGGGCCCGGTTCCCCCTGTTCTCACTGAAAGCATTGATGCAGTTACCCAAAGCCAGCAGCAAGAGGTTGACGTGGGCTCCTTCCTTCATCCTCTTGCTCTGGTTTTGAGTCTGTTGGAAGGGTAGGGAGGGAAAGGGGACAGACAAAGTACGTGCTTCAGAACAGTGAGTCTGCACCTGGGGAAGATGTGCAGCATCACCAGAGTCAAGGTTTGGATGTCAAAGCAATGCCTCCTGCAAAATCAACCTGAAAGTGCAGGGTTAAACCCCACTCTAGGCACAGAGATGCTGGCAGGAGTACATTTCTTGGAAAAGATGACCCAGCTCTGATCTCTTGGTTCTTAAAAGATAGCTATTAATTATCTTCGAAAGATTACTTCAGAAATTAAGATGCATAACTACATCACTCCAGAAATTCCTGGTCTCATAGAAATACAAGGTATGTAAATTTTCTCTCCCTCAAATCACCTCCCTGAGTTCTTGCATTTCCTCCTTCCCATAGGAGCCAGCTGCCTTATTTTCCACCCACCAGCATCCCTCTATTAAACTGGTACCAGCTTTCTCTCTGACAGCCCAGCTGATCCCTGCCTAACAGACCTCAGCTTCTCTTTAGATGTGAAATTCGCTGCTGCTTTTTCAGACCCGAGAAAAAGCTGCACCCAAAAGCTGGTTTACATTTTTCCAATTATACTAGTTGATCTAGTAAAAGATCTTACCAATATCATCAAACTTTGTCTTTATTTTCAGGCTGTCTCAGGTGCAAACTACTGCTCTAAAGCAACAGAGAAACACACGGTGCTGGTTTCCCCAGGGATGAGGACAGGCGTGTAGACCCCGTATGGCCGGCCAGGGAATCTAGCCCAGTCTCACCAAAAGCTGCCAAGCTCCAGCCGTACCTGAGCTGCTCTCTCCGACCCTGCCAAGTTGACCATGAAAAGCTTTCCAATTCGCACTTCCTTGTCGATTGCCTTCCTTCGGCTTTTCTGCGTCACCGTCACCCGTGGCACTGCACGCGAGTGGGAGGACGTCTTGTTGGCAGCAGGGGGTTCCTAGGTGCGTTGCTTGTTTCCTTTCATTAACAGCTGCATGATCTAAATGACGCAGAAAAGCACACAGAGATGTACAGCTCTGCCTGAGCCACAGCATAGTGTTCCCACAGACTGAACCCCTCACCCAGGGCACAGGCAAACTCTGGTCTCACTCATGCTAGCAGGGGTTTTGCTTTTTTTTTTCCCCCAGATCTCTCTCTTCGGCTTGTGACTTTGGAAGTGTAGGTTTGCTGGGTTTGGGGCTGTTTTCCTGGGAGACCTGTTTATCTCATGTCCAAGGCACATGTAGAGGTGCACATCAGTGTAGCTCAGGGGGGTTTTGTTATTTCTTCTCCCTCTCCAAATGGTTTGTTGATGCATGAGTATGCAAATCAAAGAGCTCTTGTCCTCCCAGGAAAGCAGCATGCACCCTGGGGAAGCAGAGCTAGCAGGAGGTTAGCTGGGGATTTTCACCTGGTTTCTATCACTCGCGTGGCTCCATGATCAGCCCTTTCCATACAATTCATCACAATAACCCAGTTCCACCAAGGTCCTGCTGCAAAAGGTCCTTGTTATGAAGTAAAGCGCAGACAATAAGAAAGTGTCAAGAAATTTTAAAGCACTGATGCATGAAAGCACAAATGCCCTCCCTTTCCCCTCATCGTGGGTCATAGCCCAAGGTACCTCCCAAGCATTTGTAGTGGAGACTTCTTTGATTCCTGCTATCTGGATGCTGCGTCTGGGGTCCTCTCTCAGGTCTAAGAACCCCAAGGATGGGTCCAGGAGGTCTTGGATCACTTTGTTATAGATCTGAGGGTAAGAAACAACGGGTTAGTGTGAGACTAACATTGGGTCCTTAGATCTGCAAAGAAGTTGGTGTTGATCCTGCATTTCAATGGACAGACTCGGACTCCCCACATCCCATCGCGCCTGCTCCACAGAGACTGGATCCAAGGCAACACAGACACTTCACCTCCAGGTAGGACATGGAGACCTTGTAATCCATCTCCTTGGTAGTAGCTTTGAGGGCCTTGAAAAGATCATCAAGAGTGCGGATGTAAATCCCTGGTTCACAGTCCATCCTTAGCATCATAGAGGTTTTTCCAGCTCATGTTAAAGATACAAAGAAGAGCAGCAAAGCCTAACTTCCACGTGAGCAAGTTTCCACAACAAATAAAGCCTGGTTTCCTACCAGTTTCTATCCTTTGTCCCCTAACTTCCTCCAGTTACTCACCCCACGACGACACTGTTTCAGGAAAGACATGGCACGTGCCATCCAAAAAGGGTAGGAAGAGGACTTGCAGATGGGCAGATACATAGGTTAACTGCTCACTCAGATGTTCAGAGCTAGAGTAGAAATACATTTTCATATAGTCTGTAGTCTATAAGTGCTTTCTACAGCTACATCCGTTCTTCTGAGATCAGTCTCCAGTGTTGCACAGATGCCCTCATCTCCTCCTCCTTTTTAAAGGGAAGATCTGTCTCCACTGAATTCCACCTCAATTAAGTGACTTTGCAAAGAGGGCAGCTTCGCTGTTACTTTAGCATTTAAGGGAGATCCACACTTCCCAGTGAGAATGGTATTTTTTAATGCCTCAGTCTTGTCCTCACAGTAAGCAGTTAATTGGCATTATAGTTAATTTCTCGTTTGTACAGCTATATTTTATGCATCTGGAGTTGTACAGCTACAGGGACTACTTCATCTGTTGGACCATATGCGAAAATGGTTGCACTGTAGCCAGAAATGACTCCTTCTATCAGGCTTTTGGTCATGGACACATATACTTCCTCCTAATTCAGTCAAAAAAGCAGAAGTTTTTGGTGAGGCACAACAGCTGTCCAAATAATCTATACCTAATTGCATTCCCCATGATTTTCTCACTCTGTTTTACAAATTTCCTGGGCTTTGGAATGATTTGTGAGCCATTTGAGTTTTGACACATCATCAAAATGAGCAGAAAAGCACAGAGGCTTATTGAACTTTCTAAAGGCAGGCAAGACACAGGAGCTTACTAAAATAAATATCCTTAAACATGATTATTTTCTTGGACTCTGAACATGGAAAGCTTTGTTTTTAATTTGTGTCTGCTGAAGAAGGAAGTAAATTCTCTCCCCAACCTTATCCTTTATTGAGAAGTGCCACTGGGCCTCCAAAAATGTCTTAGGTAGCACACGAGGGTGCTACGCTGAAGTCTCATGTGAAAGAGAACACAGATAAAACTGAATTGCCTGTGAGAAGCAAGACTGCAGTCACACGGTGATCACAAAATGCAGGTGCTGATGAAATCCTCATACTGCGCCTTACACCTGTCTGCACAACACAGCTCGGTAAGGGCACTTCATGAGCCTGTAAAACAAAAGAGGCACAGGGAAGAAGTGTGTGAGCAATAGAGCCAAGCAATGTGACAACGATCTCATTCACCAGAGACCCTGGGAGAAAAAGCTGTCCATCTCTTCTGCTCAGGTGTGTTGCATCTGGCGAGTCCCGATGCGGGAGGGAGAGGGAGACTGAAGACTGCACGTGTCTCCCCGCTTCGCTGACAAAAGGAAAACCCTCACAGTCCTGTCACCGTCAGCACCATCGCCTTTTATCTGGGTGACATATGGCCTCTGGGATGTGCAGTTCTACTCACCTGCCAAAAACATTCATCTAAGCAGGGAAAACAATTCTAATCTTAAGCCTTTTGGTTAAAAAAAGGGAAGGATGTTACCCGGGTTGCTCTGTGATCAAAACCCATGTCAAATATAAATGTTTTTTCTCAGGATCTGTTAGTTCGCAAGACGTCATCTGGATCTTTGCTTGGATCCATCAAGACCACCCTCTGTTAGAAGATAAAGTCAGAAGAACCACCGTTATGTCTGGGTTTGGTTAACAGCCTGTTGGGATTTCTCACAGCACTGTCACCATCGCACGTCTTGGCCAGAGGAATGTTGCACTACAGCTTTGCATAGAAAACACACTTATATGCACAATGCTGAGGCCGACAAGCTTTGTTTTGCAACCAATGTCACAACTTCTGTAATTTGGAGAACGGGTAGCTGCTGCAAAATGCTTTGAAGGTCCACTGTGCAATGAAATAGTTGCTGGCATTGGGTAACAGTGGTGGTTGCAGAGATGTGACACCCAACCAACGCCCATGCAAGCAGGAGTGGGACAGGACATCTTACCTCAATTTTCAGCCAAGATTCAGACAGAGTAGCTATGAAAGAAAATAGTTAAGTTCCTTGGATGCAGAAGTGCCCAAAGTCATCTTCCAAAGCCTTTCCTGCAGAAGGGCTGTAGAAATATCTGCATTGCTCAAGGACAAACTTCATTCCATTTCTGGCTTTTATTAAGAAAAACACAAAGGTGGGAGAGGAGTTGCAGCAGGTTACAGAACTGGTTCTGTTTCTTTTCAGTCCCTTAGGGTCTATTTTAGTACTTAATTATCACAGTATATAATTACTGTGGAGAATCATATTCTTTCTCCTCCACTAAAATGGCTCATAAGATGATGCTCGAGCCTCAAGGGAAGGGACAGAGAACCCTGTGCCTCCTACTCCAGAGCAGCTCTCACTCTCTCTCAGGTAAACAGATCATTAGATAAGCAATTAGAGCATAGATCAACCACCACTTGACCTACAGAATAACGGCATTAGTGTGCCAGGCATGGGAGAGAGACAAGTATCTAGGACAAGTGCCCATGAGCGTTCAGGAAATGGCAAGACTTTGTTTTGTTTTTTTTTTTTTTCTTTTGCATTTTCTGCTGAATTCCAAGTCTTTAATGAGTATCTCTAGTTTTGATCTGCAAATTTTCAATTACCGGAATGACTTTTTTTCTTTTTTTTTTTTGCTTTAGTTTTTGCTGGTCCAGCTCAGGCCTTAAAACCTGAAGCAGCACAAGAACAAACTCCGAAGGGAACTCCTGGTTTATCCTCGACAGTGCCATGTGCCTGCAAAAGATGGGCTGATGCCTAATCATGTGCACATGCAAGCGTGATGGCCAAGAGCAGAGCTTGGAGAATGAGGTCAGCAGGTTTCCTTTAGAAATTTGTGCTGTAACATTTTCAGGCCCCTTTTCCTGAGTCCTTATAACGTCCAAATTTTGGTCACAGCTTATCCACGCATCCAAAGGAGTCATCCTCTTCTGGTCTGGGGCTAACACCTTGCCTAACCAGCAATATTCTAAAAGCATCAATCTTCTGCTATTGCACAGAGGCATTAAAACACAACGAGACACTAACAGAGTCAATTTTGAGTTAAGATTAATAAGCACACAGAAGCAGTTCTAAACAAATTAGGCTGGGAGTAAAAATAGCAGGGAACATGAAGTAAATCAAAATATACCACAAAATCTAAGTACTTCAACTGCCCAGTCAGTTAATTTGCTTCCATAGTTACAGTTATTTGCATTATTAAGAGAAACTCTTCTCATAGATAGAACTTACTCAGACTAATGTAATGCACATTTCCTTCCCAGATTTCCATTAGAGAAAATAGATCTCAGGGCAGATGATGCAAGTCTGAATAAGCTGTATGAAAATAAAGCTGATATCCTTGTGAGGTTGAAAAAAGAAAAAAAAAAAGAGTAGGATGTTTCACCAGTAAGGTGCTAAACAAAGTTGCATTTGTAAGATAATCCATAAAGAAGAAAGAGCGATTCATGCTCTCTTTGCTTCTAGGGCTGCTATCATTTGACTATTGCATGGAGACAAGAGATAAGATGTATTACAGAATTAGCGTGCATTCAGAAAGGGTTCAGAGAAAGATCAGCTGAAGCATGATACAAAATAATGGGATTTACATTGGAAAAGATGATGAATAACAAGGGCATAATAAAAATACATAAATAGATGTAGCTATGCAGAAAAGGTAAGTGAAGACCTCCTGCAATCCCTGCCTCTTAAAAAGACGAGCAAGAGGTGAAAGATGCAGAACTGGAGAAAAGAAGTGCCATTTGCATGGGAAGTTGCATCCCTGCTGTGTCACAGCCAGGCCAAGAGTTTTGCAGGATTTGAAAGCAAGTGTTTGCATGTGAACCAGAAGAGCCAGAGCCTCGAGGTGGTCCACACGGTACCCGGCAGACCCCCTGGTCCCCATCACAGACCAGGTACAATTCTGCCCGTGCTCCCCCCCCCAGCTCACCTGCTCGCCCACGCTGCGGGCAACCAGGGCAGCTCCATCCTCTACTTCTGCCTCGTTGAGGGGATCGATGCGAAGGGCCACTTGCACACACAGCACACACACACGGCTTACGTGTGCTGCGGCCACCCAGACTTACCTGCAACAGGGCTCAGCTCTGTGCAAGCACCAGTCATATCTACAGCTTCTCACTGCATCTCTTCCACTGATCAATCTAAAAACCTTAAGCTTAGGGCCTAGAGAGTTTAAGGAAGTTTACACAGTTTAAACCAGTTAATTGTCCCGTGATTTGCACTTTTATCTTGACAAATTCTCCCTCCCTCTTCCCCCATTTCTGTCTCTAACGCAGCAAGACTCCAAGTGAGTGACAGAGAAGGTGGCAGAATGAACTCAGCCTTGTCATGCTGCTGCCAGCGGAAACCTTCAGAGGTCTGGGACCGTGGTATCAACAGCCTGAGCATGCTTACAGATTTCCCCTGGTGTTCCCAAAACACTGATTAAAAGTTATCCGTGACAAAGAAAGGGAATTGCATTTCACTAAGTACCCATTTCATTTAATCCCAGGTAGCAATCATTATGAGCCTGTTCAACCAGATCAGAGCAAGTTGGCCCTGATCTGTGCAGGTCCTGCAGGGTTCCTGGAAGCTGGAATTCATCACAGGACTGGAGCATTTATAAAGTAGCAATTAACTGCCAGTGCCTTGTGCCACAGCTCAATCAGTCAGAAACACATCACGCCTTTTTGAAACATCAATGATAATTTGACTCAAAACATTTAAAACACACCGGCTGTATTTGCCAGTATTAATAATATACAAGAGCACATATATTTCAGCCTGTTTAACATATAGGTGTGTGGTGTCATGGATCAGCGGTGGGGTTAATTGGCCCCCTGAAGCTGGGGTCCTGCTCTGACCCTGCCTCTTTGCAGCTGTGGGCGAGTTGCACAATCCCAAACCTGTGTGCCTGGTGGAGGGTCTATTTGAAAACCCACCTAAAAGCTGTCCTTGGGGGTCTCAGCTACTAACAGAGATTTGCAAAGTTCTGTTTTCAGCTTTCCATGGCTGTTTTCCCCTTCGTAAAATACAGCAGCATCCCCTTAGCAGCTCCTGACAGGAGAGCTGATGCTGATAAAACACTGTGTAATGCACAGAAGCGATGCCTCGTCAGGAGAGTGTGCGATTATTGAAACAGACCTCTTCTACAGCCCCACCAGTCACAAGCAGCTGCTTTCTATAGGAACCAGATTTATTTTCACAATAACAAGCTACATGTCATTTAATGAGGGTTTCACAAACAGCTCCCAGTCTCAAGCACTGTAGTAGATATTTTTGAGTAGTTCCAGCAACAGCAAAGGAACATTTCTTCACTATGAATATCTCAGAGTACAAGGTAAGCTCCTTGGCTTTGGATAGCTTTTAATATTCACAAGAATGCAACAATTAACTTTAGCTTCATCATCTTGCTAAACACATCTTAACACCACTGTTACGAGCACCTCATTCCCATGGGCTGAACTCATCTCTTGGAAGCATTTGAAAATATTATCTTGCACATCATAATCCCAAGTCCCGCAGGAGGAGCAGGGGATAGGAGCAGGGAAGGCTGGACAGCCTTAACCTCCAGAATAGTCCGGTTAATCACTGGATTTGGTAGCCCTAGTCACTGAGGGTAAGAAAACAAACCCAAATAAGCAGCATGTGGAGACAGGTCACACCAAGTACTAAGGCTTTTCCTTGTATTAGAGAGGAATGCAAGGTATTCTAGATATTATTGACTTTATTTTAAGCAATTCCGCTTTGAGCAGCGGTTTCTGTGTCTGCCCCAGTCGTGTTTCAGCACATTGTGAGAGTAATGCTTCAGTTCAACTGAGAGCCACAGGGTTGAAGGTTGAAACTTGGGAAAGGATTACATTTTCAAAGCACTCCTCTTACTCTGATAAACACAGAGAGATGCCAAGGTCCTACAGCAATGGTGAGGACTCTGACAGGACTATAATCCCAGCTGCTTTTGGTTGCTTATTACCAATCTGTCACACAGACAGATCCCAAAGAGATGGGCATGTTGGACAGTGGTCCAAGGAGGACTTACCACCACCACCTGCCAGGTTACCCAGCCTCACCTCCCCCACTATAAATTTTTCTCCTGTGCAGTATACTTATACACTTTTACTTTAAATCATGCAGAGCTTTGCACAGAGAGTGCAAGTCTGGGGTTTTTTTTCTTCCAGCTGGGCCACAGAGCCCAGGAACACTTGAAGACAGCTGGGAAACAGGACAAGAAGGATGCAGGGGCTGGGTCCAACCCAGCTGCTCCTCCCCATCCCATGTCCTGCCCTAAGGAGGTGGACTCACCATAAGCTGCTGCTCCTTTCATGGCTGAGCTGCGAGATGGTGCCAGCTCAGGGCTGGGTGATTTGCCCAGGGAGGCACACAGAGAGCTGAAGCCCTTCAGGAGGCTGCAGAAGCAGGAGACTGAATGCTTCAGAGGCAGCAGCCATCACCCCAGGGAAGGAAAAGAGAGGCAACCCCTGTGCTCCCACCGGTGGGAGATGACTGCAGGGACAGCAGGAGAGGCAGCAGTGAAATACTGAGCCACAGGGCAGGACAGGCCTGCAGCAACTCTCAGCTACTCCAGGCTGCAGTGTGCCACCAGGGCACCTTGCATAGGACACGGCAAAAAGGGCCAGGAAATGCAAAATGACCCACCTGCGAGCCCAAACTAGTTCTTTACGTGCAAATCCATCTGCATACATCCTTGGTGAGCAGGCCACAGCCTTCATTTTCTGCCCTCTAGGATGTCAGACTTCTCCTTTCCCTAGGATCAACCAACCAGGTACAGGGGCCCACAGCTCCACCAAAAGCTGAGCAAGGAGCACCCTGGCCCCTCCAGTCTTGCACAAGAACTGACAACAACTAGCCGAACAGTCAGGAAACAGTTTGCTACCTCCCTGAGCTAAGTGCAAACCTCCACTGTATTGTCATTCACGCACAGTGGCATTTCATGACTCCTACATTCAGGAAGGCAATCCTTCAGCATTTTTAGCATCAATCCATTCTTTACAGTAACCTATTAAAAAACCCCACAAGATCACCTTTTGTCTTCATTATTTATTGACAGTAAATGAGTCAAAGCTCATAAAAGTTACAGTAAAGCTTTATTTAAAAATATTAGAATTTATGAAGTTAAAACTTAATATAGCAAGCGAACAAAACTTGCTCTATGAAGTTTGCATTAAGGACTATAGATGGTTAAAGGGTCATGAGAATGTTTATTACAAATCCAAAATAAAGACTGTGAAAATGAAGACTAGCCCAGGATTATATTAATCGTTCCAGTTAATATTGCTATTTAGGAACAATCATTAAAAATACTTAAGACAACACTTTAACAAACACAATGAGAAATACTATCCTACTTAATGCTTAAGGTTTGTTTCCCCCCTCTAAATTCTGGACCCTTAAAGGCATTCAGTGGAGGTACAACTGCTGTTGGAAGCTTACTGCCCACCCATACATCTCTCTATGCAGTACCTATAAACCTGCTTCTGTTTTGACCACCCTTCAGAAGCCCTTGTAAGGGCCACAGGCTGAAAACCAGTGCTATAGACTACTGGAAGCTACACACCCAATATGGATTCAATCCAACAAGACCCTTCCTCCCTACTACAACTCCTGGTGTTATGCCAAGATATGCCAAGTAGACTAGTTTACCGAACATGTATCCATAAAGCAAGTTCAGTAGCACATAATTTGCAAAAAGCATTTTTTTTTTCCCCAAAAAAAGTAAGAAACACTACAGAAAAGACACAGTAATTGAAAGGAGCAGTGTCAAAAATGCCAGCATTACTGATGAGAAAAGGCCTTAACTGCTGGTCAGGGCAACATCTTGTCCGTTTCGAAAACTCCTACAGGAGCATCAAGTTTTGGGTGTGTTGGTTCCCCCCCCCCCTTTTGCTCACTGATGATCATCCACACTTCAGAGAAGCATCTTAGAAGAAAACTCAATTCATTTAACATTGGCATTACATTTCTGTACTTTGCAAATGGCCAGGAATAAAACACTGTAGCTTATTAAAACTTCATTGCATGGAGACAGGGGGGAAAAAAAAAAAAATCCCCCAAACTTTTCAACTCCATTCATAACTTTGAAAATGGCTGAGAAGTCAGCTCTTCACAACTAAGGGGTAATTAAAATCATTCCTGTTTATAGAGGCTCAAGCCATTACTGGCGAACTTTGATATGCTGGAAGTTCTTCTGCACTGTTTTGCTAGAAAGTATTTTTTCCAGTCCAGTTGAGAGGGGAGCTTGGTAAATATTGTGGACTAAACTTTAATCATCTATGTATCTGTATATATGGATTATGAATGAACAAATGCAGAAAACTGGAAACTAATATAGACTTCTGGAAAAAAAACCCCACCTGCTGGTGTAAGAGTGAATTATTGAAACTAAGTCAATACCATCATTATGGAACAATCATTTTGAAGAGTCTTCCTGATGAAGAGAACATGGGAGTTAATTAAGGGGTTTGTGCATTTGTTATCACAGCAAGTTCACCTAAGGACAAAGAATAATGAGTGCTGAAAACATTACTGTCCCTTGGCTGCCTCCAGCTGAGCAGGGCTACCCTTTGCCCAAAGGGTACTTTCTGCTTTCTGCTTCAGATCTGTCAGACACTGCTATGTAAGTGAGCTCGGGGTTTCAAGAGAGCCAGTCAAGCCGGCTCACACTAGCAATTTCAGTGGCCAGTCCAGGAAAGGAGCCAGGAACATCCTCATTCTCCTCTGCCCCTCAAAGGGCAAGCAGCAGGCCAGTATCTCTCACTGCTCTGGCAATATCCAGAAGAGATACAAATACAAAAGCTATAAATACCAACGCAGAGGAGTTGCTCCGCCAGTTTTAAGTACACTCTTCCCCTCTGAGCACAGAGGGCTTTAGAAATGAAACTAGGTACAGTAACAGGGAGCATACGGCATGTGTATTCAGAGCGCTTCTCTGAAAGTTTGCAACGTTCACTAATAAGACTTAAGACTAATCCAGTAATTCCTGAGGCTAGGAATGGTTTGCAAATGGTTTAACAAATCCATTCATTTTCTCCTCACTCCACTCTAGTCTGACAAGTTGACCTGTTCACTAATGAGCCGTACCATCACTAAAAAACCAAACAAACCACAACACAAAACCAGAAGAGCCATGATGAACTGAGATTAAAAAAAATCCAAAAGGAACCATACAGTCAATATAGCAAACACGCACTTATGGGTCATGGGTACGCTTGACTTTCATCATTCAGGAAAAGATTCCCTACAAACAACGCGTAGCCAGCCTGGTTTTAGTATAGGTCTGCTTTTATTTCCATATTCAGCTCTTTGAGGGAGACATCCTTTCACAATCTGAAAGGAGGAGGATATAGCCCACTGTAGTGCTGCTTCAGCACACTAAAACACATCATACGAAAAATGGTTCTGTTGACTTTTCCCCAAACAAAATGAACACCTGTCCATGCACTCAGGACACAGAAAGAGTCCTGAAACAGAAACATTGTGTGTGTTAAGACAGAGGTGCACTGATGAATCTCACCTCACTGGCAACAGTCAAAAACTGCCAGTTGGTAAGTACGGCACGGGAGTCAAGAAGTAAATACCGGTAGTAGTGAATTTAAAAAGGGAAAAAAAAATAAAAAAAAATGATTTAAAAAGGGAAAAAAAAAATAAAAAAAAAATTAAACCCTAAAAAAAAAAAAAGGAATAAAAATTTAAAAGCAGCGCCTTTCCAGTATCTCACTGCAGGAGGCAGCAAGACTTAAAGGCACTACAATGTATCAGAATGGAGAAAATCTGGTGCATCCACCCTTCCAGAGTGCAAGAATATGGATTAAAAATTCCAAAGTTGATGTAGGCTTTCTGAAAACGAATTAACTTCTTTTCAGCACGAGATATGGTGGTGCTGCAGAAAAGCAAAAAAGAGGTGAGTTAGTAACCGTGCTTTTATACAAACAGCTCAATCTCACTACAGATGCTAGCTGGTGAAAGGCTACACAAACATGTGTTTCACATGTTCTTAAACTGATGTTTAAACCCATATGCTAAGCAGCTTCTCTCCCTCTTCCTTCCATAAAAGGATCTCCCATGTATGGGACACAGATAAGCCAGATCCAAATATATTCAAAGATATCAAAGCCATTAATTTCTCTACAGGTCCAAGAGATATACCATTCATTTTACTTGAACTCCTTAGACAGCTGGAGGCTAGAGAGCTGTAGGGTGACTTACAACAGCAAAAGGCATACTTCCCCTTCCTCTTCCTTCAGTGAAGCCCTAAACCTGGCAGAGCAGGAACCCATTCCAGGGTTTAAGCCTATGCGAGTGCCTTCGCTAGCAAAATCTTTTCCCTCCTCAATACAATACCAAGCTCCCTAAATTACTTTTCCTACAACAGAAGCTGAAAGTAGCCTCTGTTTTCAACATACAAATACATAATATGAATTCACAAAAAGGAACTGAGAAAAGCACTGGATTAAATAAAAGATTTCAGCCACAAGCAGTGACAGTTGGTACACAAGAATCTGCTACTACCTGAATTTTACCCAACATTTCTAGAAAGTGGTGACAGAGTTTATGTGGATATCTAAACATCTACTCAAAGTTTATCAGTCCCCAGTCAACTTGCTGTATAATCTTTAGTACAGTATTTAAACTTTGTCCAGTCTTGAACTAACATGCATTTCTTCCAAAAGGCAAAATTTGTCTCTCCTACTAACTACAATTCCTCCTACTGACAGAACTTACAGAGTCTGCAATACACTGTGTTTAGAAGTTGACCTTGACCCTGTTGTGGGTTTGATCACTCCAGCAAGACAGGGCATACAAAGTACTCTGCTCAGTACAACTCATAAATCTGACCATCTGCAATTACTTAAAAAAAAAAGCTTTTGTCCCCTCTAGCCACAAAGAAAACATAAACCAACTCAGAGAACACCACATTCACTCATGCAACAGACCTAACGTTCTCCAGCTAATTACTGAATCTATAGCAACAGCTGACAGAAAAAGTTTCTCTCTGCTGAGAGGTATGCTATCTTACCACAGTTTTGTTAATTACTCTGGTTCTGCAAGGGTAATAATTTCTTCATTGATAAAAAATTCAACAGTTTCCTCCTCCCAGTCATCAACATTGCTGTCCAGCTCATCTGTGTCTACCCCTGGAATGGAGAAAACATTGACACTGAATGCATCAAACAAGGCAGTAACGGAAAAATTTGATGCTCTTGGCAGAAACAGTCCTCAAACTAGCAGTGAAATAACAGGTGTTTGGTGCTTTAAATCGTAACAAGTACATGCTAAATTCATTAAATGACAACCAAGACATTACTGTCTGCCACCACAGGGCTTCTATGGATTTTCTGGTTAAATCTAACACCCAAATCTCTTCACAGTCTTATCCCAAGGTCAAGTCAATGCTTGCCTTGAAGCATAAAGAGGTGAGGTAAAACAGAGATACCAAAATCTGGCAGCCAGCAATATTTCAGCTTTCTCCCATTTTTAAAAAAAAAAAAGAAAAAAGAAAAAAGAAAAAAGAAAAAAGAAAAAAGAAAAAAGAAAAAAATCCTGTTGCAATTCAGGATAAAAAGTATAAATAACCTTTAGAGAACAAGGGACTAGCTTTGGCAGGAAATGGAGGGAGAGAAGTGGATGAATCCCCAGAACAGGGTAATTATTTGGTAGGAAGCAGCAAGTCTTTACAAGTACTATGTGTGGCTTACCTCCTCGAAGCTCTAAACGCTCGTTCCTCTGCTCCATGTACAACTCTTGTGCCATCTTGCGGTACTTTCTGAACTCTTCCATCATTGTACGTCTCCTTTCCACTAGCTCCTATGGAGGCAGGAAGAGGTCGTTAAACCTCCCCAGTAAATCAAATCCACATGCAATACTTTTGTTAGCCAGTGAAATTTTTTTCTCATGAACATACTTTCTACTGACTTAAAAGAAAAAAGATCCTTCTCCTATGTAATCAAAAAGCTGTTTTGGTGAGGGTTCTTTTTAATTTAAAGAGCTTTTCTTAAAGACTGGCTAATGCAGCAACTCACTAAGAACCCCAAAATTTTACCACCTTTGCTTAATGTGGTAACATCAGTGCCTCTCCAGATTCGTTACTGTTTAACCTGACAGTTTGGTAGCATCTACTCTGTGCTACCTATTGGAACTAACTCTAACCATCTGGATTCAGATGAACACAGGTGTTTGTTATAAAAGAAATTTAACTCACTTATCACCATTACAAAATAACTAAGGACTGGTTACAAGAATTTAGTCTACATTATTAAATTCCGAAAGTGTCTTGCCTTTGAAGCTTTGGACTGGCTCAGGCGATCCTTCTGCTCAAATATCTTGGAGTATTTCTTCAGGTCCTTCTTAATTTGCTGTTAAACAGGGAATTTTATTTCAACTAGGATATCAGACTAGCAATCACAACCATCACATTCTGCAAGAACTCCTTTGGTAGGCCAAAGCAGGCTATGCATTTTTTAATAACATATCTCTTCTACTCAATTTCCCTTCACTGTAATTTCATTTGCTCTTCCTGGCTTACAGATCATGTAAATGCTTCTGTACATATGCAACCAGTGAAGCCTGGACAGCTAAATTCAATTTTGTTATTATTTATACTCTTTCACTGTACCCTAACTGTAAGAACAATTGGTTACCATTTCTATTCCGAGCTTGAAGAACAGTTAATATTTACAGTCATTCCCAAAAGTGAGGTCCCCTACAGCAATATGTTTTTTCACAAATTCAGGGCGAAAGCCAGTTGCGTAACTCTCTAACGGTTTAAGCCTCATCCTTAAGAAGAGGGAGCAAACCAAGTATGCTTATACACCAAATCAATGTCAGCAGAGTCAGTGGAATACACTACCTTTATCTGATCCTCACTGAGCAAGGTGGTTGGTCGGGGTCTCCAGAGAAGCTGACAGAACCTGTCTTTATTGTTTTTCTGAAGTAGACGGCCTTGGAAGGTCCATAACCAATATGCATTGTCCACCTGGAAGAGCAGCGCACCATCTCAGTCAAGATAAGCTATAACTTAACACTGTAGTCCTCACTTCATGTCTTAAGGGTCTTTTTTATAAAGTCAGCACCATCAGCCAACAGAACCAGGGTGCTCTTTTTGTTAGTGCCTTCCTTGCACCAGTCAAATTCCTCAGCAAAATATTTGTTCCACTGAAGTTTTGCAAGAAGTTACCTTCTGGAGGATCACAACAGTTTGAAACTAAGCCAGCCCTTCTATCATATTCTTAAATCTCAGATTCCATACTTGTACAGGAGAATATTACAATGCAGTGGCTGGAACCATGCAACAGAAATGACAGGTCCAATAAATCCTGCTGTTCTGTGTGGACCACAAGGAGATCAAGTTTCAAACCACTAAAGACATAATGAAAATTCAGAAAAAGGACACTCAGTTTAGACTCACGAACTTCCCTTCCAGAACATATTTTGGACAACCAGTGAAACTAATGGCCCAAATAAATACTCATGTTCAGAAACTGACATATAAAACTATGGTGCAGGTTTTAAAGCACGTGATCAGTGACAGGCATCCTTTTTTTTTCCTAACCAATAGTTCCTTGCAATACCTCTGGAAGAGAGAGGAGGAAAAAAGGAAAAAAAAAAAAGCAAGCATTAGTACCTTGTGGCTCCACCAAGACACAGAAGTCACAATGTATCTGCCTGTAGGATCCCATTCCACATCTGAAGCTGTATAGTGCTCTGCAATATTCATCATGGTGCAGTCAGATGTATCAACAAATGCTAAGGCACCATTCATGCTGCAAAGACAAAACGAGCCAGATTGTTTTACACACTAGTATAGCCTGTTTTTTTTAAGAGCATTTCACAAGCTGCATCTTTACAACTCTTCACTACAAAGATAAATTTTCATAGCAGCCAAGAAACAGGCCCATACCAGTCTCTGTGGCTAGAAAGCAAGATGAGGAATAAAAACAAGAATTCCAGTAAGAATGACACTTTTATTTCTATGTTCAGTGACCATTAACCCATTTTATTTCTGTTCTTAAAGTCACATACTATAGACAAGTTACAGCTGAAGTTTAACAATCATGTATTTAAACATATTTAAGTAGTGAAGACAAGATTAAAGAAAAAAAAATAGATTTCAAAGATCAACAGCAGCACTTGTCTGAAAGCATGTAAAGGCAAACACTACTCAACTGGTTGATAAAAATAATTTTCACTTGCTCTAACACACAACTTTCTTGATAACTCTTCTACAAAACAGCTTTGTCATTAAGAGGTATTGCCCACAAGGAGGCACAAGGCTATGACAACAAATGCATTATAAAAGCCACATGCACAGTGCAAACTGGATTAGCTGAGAGTCAGTATTTAACTTAAGCAGCTGAAAAGTGTTTCTGAATGAATAATGCGTTCTTCATTTGACATGGCAAAAACAGCAAATAAAAGTTACAAGGGACTCAGCTACATCATTGTTTTCCTTTGCTTTTGCCAAGCTGTATCAGGAACACACAGTAATGCAGCATTCATGGAGATGCCAAAGATTTCTTGATGAGATATTCTAGCCTTTTTCCTCCTTAAAATGAATGTCATGTTCAGTAACCTGTGCAATACTCACCTTCTGAGGCCAGCCAACACTACAAATTGCCCTTGAGGACTCCAGAATATCGTGTTTGCCTGCTGTTTGTCAAACGTTTCTGGAAAGAAACAAGATAAAGATCTTAATCCAATGCTATCAGTTAGCTTACAAGCTGTCAACTCCATCCATTCCTCAAAAGACATTTCTGAACTCTGCAAGCAAGTCCTAGCAACAGCCCTTAGCTCTACACAGCTGAAGACAAAACCTCATAGCATCAGAACATCCAAAGCGAGCAGAAGACAGACATCGGAAGATCTCAACACCCAGCTTGGGAATAAATTTCATCTAGAGTGAGTCAAGTCCGTGCTATCGCCTCACATGAACTTCCCAAGGCCACAAAATTATTCGGCCTTGTAAGCCTTTTATTCCCAGACCCTGGACTGATTCAAAGTGAAAACAGTTTAGCTACCACCAGAAAGTTGGATTTCTAGAATACAATGTCAGACATAGCACCTATTGCCACACTATCCACCACAAAAAGCCACAATTTTGAGTTGACCGCATTTATTGCCATGCAAAATGCATAGTAACTGCACTTTTCACTTGGTTTTCAGTCACTTACTTATGAGTTCTATTTTCCCATTGTTTTTAACATGGTAAAAGGAAACTGAAATTCGTGGAGTTTCTCCATGCAACACAGCAAACTTGCTTCCATTCGGTTCCCAAGCAAAGGCTATGATGCTTTCTGTAACAAAAAAAAAAAAAAAAAAGGTCAAAACTCTGTCAAAAGACAATACAAAGTTTTGATTTCAGGCAGTTACCAAAGAAAACGAAGATGCTGAAGACAGGGAACCCATCAACAGACTTTGCCATACAGACTATCTTTTAAAACACAGGTTGATAAGGTCAATGCAGGGAGTTATGTGAAGTGTTTCAGTCAAACAATAGCTCCAAAGTGTCCCATCTTCTACAAAATACACTCAGATTATCAGCCCTTCCATCTTTATTAATAACAGACTTTTAGTTCTGTCATTTTTCAAGTCAGTCACAAGCACAAATAGCATGAAGAGTTCCGATTTCTTACTTTTACACGAGACGTCCTGCAACATGAATACTGCAGCTCCTATCAAGACAGTTAACTTCCTAATTATGTCACATGTTGACAGGAATTTCTAAGAAACACGCAAGCGTCTACTCAAAAAAGTTAAAGGACAAAAGTAAGGAAATACTTGGAATTACCTTTCATTTCCACCACATCCACTGGCACCTGTTTTTCTCTCATTCGGAATATTTCAAAGTTGGTCACTACTCCCTGTAAAGGCCAAGATCAGCTCATTAACCAACACAGAAGCAATAGAGCAAATAATTTTATCGCTAGGCATAGAAAGACAACTACACAGGTCAGGACACAGGATGAGGGACAGAGTCAAGATTTGTTTCTTTAATGAGAGCAGATAAAAAATTTTCTGTTCTGATAAAAACTAACTGAAGAATTGTACAAAAACATTTGTTTCTTTTCAGATCGTTATGAAATTTAATTCAGACAGATAAATGCATGGCACATTGTGCAGCAGGACCTATGGGTTGTTCAACAACTGCTTAACAATGAATAGGAAAAGAGGTGAGGCATATAGCTCGCACCCAAGTCCAAGATACCACTAAAGTCAAAGCAAATCCTGGACATTACATACATTTTGCTCTCCATATGCCTCAAATTCAAATGGAAAACTGAAAAATAGCTTTGACATCATATAATTTACACTGTCTATATTACAAGACAGTACTGCAAGAAAATGAGGTGTCAGCATGCTATAGAATCAAATTTTATGAACATAATCAGAATCCACATACCTGTGTGCCTTTGGGAGTCCTGTCTACCTTCACACACAGGTAATCCCCATTCTTCTGCCAGTGTAGTTTACAATCTACAACATTGAATAAATTCCGCACACGAATTTCTTGTCTAGAAGGCAGCTGCATCAAAGTCACTCTTGCTGGGATGTCTTTGTCCTCAGGCACCCAGAATGCAATAATGTTACCACCTGGAGACCACGAGAAGTCTCTACAGGAAGAAAGTTAAAAATATGCTATTTTAATTTTTATAGTTAGAGATACTACAAGCAGAAACCATTTTCACCATTGTATCTGAATTTGCAGTCAAATATCAACTCTCAATAAAAAAAGATAGATACAGACAAGCAACTGAGGACAATTTAATAACCTTACGCATATCATACCAAACCAGATTTTTAAACTGCTATTTAAAACTTGCTATATGACCGCAGTTATTGAAACAGTACATTTCACTCAGGAGTAGGGGTTACACCCAGTGTAACCACCAAAGATCTACGAAACAGGCTGATTAAACCAATGAGCAAAAAAATCCCTATTAGATGACACTGGAGACAATCTTTTTGCACCTGGGTACACTTAATTTTCTTGTTGCTTTACAGAGAGGTACCTCAAAAACTCTCACAGGAGTCAGTGTCTATTGTGCAGACAAACACAAAAGCAAACCCGTTCCTTGCCAACAGGCAGTACACAGCAGACTGTTTTAAGCCAGCATACAAAGCCTGTTAGGTAGATATTCCCTAACAAACTGCATTCCAGTTTGGTTTTGTAGAGAAGTAACAGGATTCCCAAGACAGACACAGGATTAAGCAGTACCAAAAAGGGGGATTTCAAAGCATACAAACTGTCAGCTCTGGACATCAATAAATGCAGAATTTTCCATTCCTTTTTGCCAGTTTGTCTAATTTGAGGCCATTTGCTCTAGTCAACAGTATAAACAGTCACCATAACAAAGCCTCAAAGATTCTAACTAAAGAGAGCAGTTATCTTTACAAAGGAATAGACTCACCTTATTCCATTGATTTTCAAGCTTTTTTTGTCCAACAAACCCATAGACTAAAAGAGAACGGTGTGAATTTTTAAGTTAGTAATATCCTTATACGTACACATACACCTTCTACTCTTATTATTAGAGCACATGAACTAGGAAATTGTGTAGTTTTCAGAGATCTTGTATCCCTATTTTTTATTATGAACATACATATACCACAAGTACAAATAAAATAAAAATTGCTGTATAGAATTAGTGAGTACAGCAGCCTGAATTATAACGAAAAAACAAAACAGACTAGATTAGGCTGCAATTTATAGTGTGTTTTGGGTACCCTGGCACTCACCTGCTACTGACAGCTGGGAGGCATCACAAAACCTTGATCCTATTGACCCTTATAAGTAGTATATTGAGCTGTCCAGTCCTTCTAGAAATGTGGTGTGAAATTTACTGTCAGACTCAGCTAAAGTTTTTCAGCCAGAAAAGAACAAGCCCAGAACAAATGGATTTCTTCCCTTCAAGTCCAGCTCTAGAGTGTATTATTAAAATGTATCCTTTGAAACAGATACCACAGGAAAGAAAAAAAATGTAATGCAATAAGCGTTATGAAAAAAAACCACAAACCAAGAACTTACAGGTGTTTCATAGATGCTGAGGGTATCTGAAGTCATTCGAGCAAAGAATTTACCATCATGACTCCATCTAAGCAAATGAAAAGAAAGGATATTACATAGGAACTTCCTTTTTATTAAACGAAGCCTAGGACTACTTTTCTCTACTCTAATTCTGTTTCTCAACCTACTTAAAAATAGGCCAGTGAGCTGAGTTTTCACAGTGGAATCCTCGCTTCTTTTGCCCGGTCAGAATATCCCAGATGATAATAGCCTGAGGGTCATCCTGTGTGTCCATCAAAGGGCTGAAGGTCACTAAATACCTACAAAAGAAATAACCAATTTCACTATCAAAACTTCATCTAATATGTCAGTACATGCAGGCTTTCACCCAGATAATTTTTAAATACAATGCACTTTCAAACAGCAGCTTCTCTAATGGGTTTTTTTGGAGAGGAGGGAAAAATCAGAGGAAAGGCAGAGAGCTCCCAAGATACAGTACTTCCCTGGTGTCCCTTTGGCTGAAAAGACTCTAGATTTATGTGCAAGCCTTCCCATACTGAAGTTACAAGACAGGGGAACTCGCCAAACATGCTGTTACCTACTATATAGTTTTGCCACAAGATCATCATTGGTTTCGAACCAAATATAAATCCATTGACCTTAGCCAACCTGAACTATAGGTATGATAGACTTCTCCATTTAAAGACAAATCATCTCTCTAACACAATAAAACATAAAACCTAATTGCTTTCAAATATGTCACTTGAAAACAAGCAAAACAAGATGCATCTCAGTCCTAAAATTATTTTAGTCTTCTCTAAAGAGCTCTTTACCATTAAAGAAAGCTTAAGGAATTAATTTCAGTACTACAGATTTGGCAGATGCTACTCAACTGCAACTTTTCAGAGAACTAGAAATCTTAAACCACAGACATCCCACTTAACTAAAGAGGAAAAAATACAGTCTTCTCCCTTGGGATAACAGTATCTTGAAGGAAACTTGTCAGCTCAGTTTTGTAGACCAATTATTCCAGATTACGTTAAGTATCTTTCCTGAAGTTAAAGAAGTCAGGCAGAGTTTCACTCGTTCTAAGGATTTATGCACGAAAAACAGCACTTCCAAAGGCAAAACAGAACGGAAGACCACAACCACGTGAGATTTGAAAGCAGAGCAGCCAGAACGTGTGTGCTTCATGCTTATGATCCCTTAGCCCAAACCAATGTCATACTCCGTACCTTTCACAGGGCGAGAAGTCAATAAGCTGCACTCCCTGGTGACTAAACCTTTGAATCTGCTTGAACTTCTCTCCACCCCAAAGTGCGATGCCTCTCTGGTGGAATGTAGCCAAGTAGGTGCCCTTTGGGGACCAACGTACATAGGTTTCTGTCCACCGCTGGGTTTAGGGGAAAAAAAAAGTATACACAAAAGTTTAATTTCATGCTGCATTCCTCAAGGGGAAAGAATGAATGTGTAGCTTGTAGCATCACATTTCGCAAATCCATTTACTAAGCGAAGATCTCAAAATTAGTGATATCTTAGACTAGTTGTGGAGTTTAATTTCATGCATATAATGCACCATACTTATTCTTCAGGTTGAAAACTGTCAATTGAGACTTTTTCAACTTACTGATCACCAAAAAAATTTTCCAGGTACAGCGACAACCTTTGTATAGTAACATTTAAACCCACCTAACAGGCTTGGGTTTCCTCGGTGTCTTTCAGCCCTAGCAAGAACATATTCTTCCCAGAAGTAAGGGCAAGTATTTCAAATTTCTTAACAATAATACAGCTCCTGGCCTTCAGCTAAGTTAGAGAGGTTTCAGCAATATAGACCACAGCCAGTGACCATGGTGATGAGCAAAAGTACTCATCATCCCAGAGTCAACTTCTTTCTACTGTAATGCGTAATGGTTATTAAAGAAAATGCTTCCGCATACCAACAGTTCTCAACAAGTTAACTGCCTGCAGCAGACAGGCACACTAACTCTCCCTTTTATATGCTATTACCAAACCAGCTATTCCTCCTTAGCAACTCTGCAGTCAGCAAAAAAGCAAAAAGCGATCAGAAGCAGCATACTTAAGCCCATACTCAGCTCTAATGAATAGTACTCCTCAAACTCTGACTGTGCATTTTCAGGTCTTTCTGAATCACCTATAAATAAACAGGTGAAGGAAACTAATAGGCATCATGGACCAGTTAAAAAAAAACCACACACGCAAAGAAGTTAACTTCACATTTGTTTTATGCTAAGTCTAATTCTTAAGGATGTAGTTTTACCACTCCTCTTCAAAAAGAAGAAAAAAGTATTTCAGCAATGGGGAAAAAAAATATAATCTTTTTTTAAAAAAAAAATAAAAACCTAAGATGTCATAAAATGAATGAGACTGACAGTGTATCTGTAATGTACAGCACTTCCAGGACACTCACTGCTCTGTCCTCAATTTGAACAGGTTCCTTGATATCATTCCAAAAAATGGAGGTCCGGTCTCCCGACTCAAAGATCACACTGTACTGATCCCTACAATCAGGATCTTCCAACCAGTATCGGAGATTCCCCTAAGAAAAACAGAAGCAAAAAAGATTATTAGTGAGTCAAAGGCTACGACAACAAATTCCCTAAATTAATATCTACCTGGCCAGTAGAAGTTAGTCTTACATAATGGGCAACTTTGGAGTTTTACCACTGCAAACAAGTTTTTAAAGTAAAAATAAATAATTCAAACTACTTGTTACTGGAGGCTAAGCGAACAGATCAAAAAAAGGCAGACCTCCAAGGTAGTTTGATGATGTTTAACACTTCTTGTCTGAAGTAACTTGAAGGTTTTTTTGGTGTTTTTTTAAAAACTATCCCTTCCTCCATAGGACTTTTTAGAAAGTTAGTGGTAACAAACACAGAACTTTGCCTCAAATATCTAAAGTTTTACTCTTAAGTTTTACCCTATGTGGAACTACTAAGCAGAACCACTAAGTTCTTCCTGTCACTTCACAACAGTGAGAACAAAGGAATAGGAGCATGCGATCACTACTGCTACTTATAACAACTCCATTAACGCTTTGTTTCTATTTTCATATGGACACTCTAGCAACAAAGTAATCATTTCATATTATGCTGAATAGTCTTTCCACTTTTAAAAAAAATCCTTACCAAATCCTTAAATGGTTGTTTCTCAGGGATTTCCCATTCATCACTGATTGTCATGTACCTGAAAGAGCAATTTGACTGGTTACACTCCGTGCAGGCACTCTTGATTAGAATCTCAAAATCTACAGAAACACGCAATAGCTGCACTCACTTGTCAAAGTCTGTGAAAAGGTTGACTCTGAAAGTGTGCTGTTTATCCAGTTTGTATCCATCTGCATTCTTCACAGCATCCACTGCATGAGATGGAGACATGTACTCCAGAAAGATGTACCTAAACGAAAGAAGATCGAAGTAGAAAGTCATCGTTGACTACATAACAGGCTCATAATAAAGAAGAAATTAAATAAATAAAATAAAAAAGAAACCACGGTGATGAACTAAGAACTTAGTACAGAGCATCTACAAAACAACTTCTTGTCTTGTACCTAATCAGTTAGGGTCAAAAGCAATTGATCTCTGTTTTGGCCACAGGCACACATACACGTTTTAGCTGTATGGACTTGACCCGAATTTAACTGATATCCTTTCTGTAAATGGGCTAGACTAAGTGATGAATGCAAGTTCAACGCAACACAGAACAACAATGAGAGCTAGTAACATGCAAGTTAAGCATGCAGCTCTTTCCAGCTGAATGACAGATCATGTTTAGTAATTGTAAATCTTGCTGTCATAGGCATCTCAAAGCACCACTCTTGTTTTTCAATTACATTAAATATAATTCAGCTTCCTTCTTGCCACTAATACAATCTAGCTTGTAGCCCAGCCGACTTAAAATTGACAACATCCTGAAGACTGTCAGACACTGCCTCAAAGAGACAGAAAGTAATTTTCTCATGCTTCTCACACTGGCCTTACAGAATCAACCATCCCTCCACTCCAGAAAACCCACTTTTTAAATGCTTTCTAAACTATGGATTCCTCCCAAACCCAGGAATATATACTACTCCAACCACAGTAACAAGGCTCAGTAAAACCTTGTATTTATCAGATAATTTTTGCCTGGTTTCTCTCCCTTAAACTTTCTTTCCCTTGCCCTCTCCCTTTGGGTTTGATCATTCCTGGTTGGCTTTCTTCTCAATTTCAGATGCTGCAATTAACCAGGAACAGGAATTAGAAGTTGGCAAAGGGGAAAAGGGTCCTGGGAAGGGCTTGCTGAACTTAAGGAAGTTGGGAGTCACTAATGTAAGCATAAGCACTGGCAACCAGAGACAGAATATTGACAGTCCATTTTGCAATAAACAGTACATCCACTGCTACTAAGTTCTTAACTAAAATGGACCTTTAACCTATTTATTAGCTATGGCAGAAAGTTAACAAAACAACCTCATTTAGTACTGCACAGAAATTTGTCTTCCAAACCCAGCTAAACTGTTTCTATAATGAATCCCCCCCAACACACTGTAGCTTAATGAGCTATTAAGCTTCTCAGCTCCCTTGGGAACTTCTGTTTGTCACTGAGACTAGATGTCAGGATCGTACACACTAAGGTAGAAGAAAGTGATAACTATGAGGCCACCATAAGAATTGGCCACGAAGTATTGACCCTAATAATCAAGGGTAAGTCAGAGCAGTGTTTCAATCCTGTTTCCAGTAGGAGTTATCATGACTTACCCTTTTGTCTTCCCATCTGCTTCTGGATAAAACTCATTGATAATTTTACCAAACTTGGAAAATATTTTGTGGATGACATTCTTCAGTTTCTCAAGTCGGTCTGGTCCAACCTGGGGAACATTATCCACAACAATTACAGAGTCAATTCCATCTGCTTCCTGCGGCTGATCTTTCAGTACATCACCAAGTAATTCTGCAAAGAAAAAACATACAAGAAACCAAGGCATCAGTCTACATCGTTAAGGAGGAAGACAAAAAGTTGAAAAGAACAGTGATAGTAAGCGAATGAGAAGACTTCAAATTTCAGGAAATTTCAAGAATCATTTAAGAAACTTGGTAGTGAATGAATGTTCTTATCAGAGAAAGAACTGAAGAGAATACATAACACTCCAACGGTAGTTCCTTGCTAAAAGGCATGATTACGCAGTTTCTCAACAAACTTCAAGCAGTTAACTCTTGAAGTCTTTCTTAAAGAAATACTTTACGTTAAGGACATCAACATTTGCACTATTAGT
The DNA here is from genome assembly GCF_000690535.1 of Cariama cristata. Classification (NCBI taxonomy): domain Eukaryota; kingdom Metazoa; phylum Chordata; class Aves; order Cariamiformes; family Cariamidae; genus Cariama; species Cariama cristata. The sequence goes on from NW_009616031.1 coordinate 37,102, forward strand.
TTGTTTCATGAGTTGGAACTGGCTCACAAAGCCCTCAAAATTGACGATAGAGCAAACAACTCTGCTAGATTTACTACCCAGGCTCTGACTAGTAGCCTTGCTCAAATTATAACCGGATGACTTTGATAAAAGGAAACACAGCATGTGTCCCTCCCAAACATGAGGTTTAGCATAATTCAAAACTATCTGCCATACTGGAAGCTCTGCATGTCTTAGCATCACTGTAATTATGTTTAAGAACTCACACTCCATCTAAATCTTTAATTAAACACAAAAATGAACATCTAAGACAAGACACTTAAAGTCATATTTAAGCATGCAGCAAGTGAAGACAAGCACACACACCTTTTTGTACCCTGGCTATTCTTCAACTGTACTAATTTCCATTTTCTATCTCATCTTACAAATTTTAAGAGTACTTGCTGCTAGGATGCTCTGTTCAGTCCCTGCACTCTCAGCTTCAAGCTTCTTTCTGCTGGGATGAGATTGCTTACAACATCGTTGAAGTTTCCCATACGCAGAAGGGGGAACATTCACAAGGACTGTAACCCTGCAGCTGGGGCCTGCCTAACCCCCGGGATGAAAACAGTTAAAAGGTACAAAGTACACCTGTAAGCTTCACCTTAGAAGCTTCAACAATAACGCTGCCTTATTTTTATGTGGTAGGCTTCTAGACACATTCCGTAGAGTTCTAGACATATCTAACTTTAATCTATTCCTCAAGTCAATTCTATTAGATTATTCTGTATCTACCAACTAAACCCCATTAGTACAAATTTAAACACACTTCTCAAATTAACATTACCTAACTGCACAAATGCACTGACCTGTTGATCCAAGAAGAGTCAGAAAAATTACATCAATGATTCAATCCTCAATGGACTGAACTAGAAGCACTAAAGACAAGGATATCCAAACAATCTCTCAAATAACTTTAACCTATAAATAAAATACCACACTATCCCTAGCTATCCTGTTCAAACCTACACTTTAATTCTTGCCTAGATCACTGATTGTTTCACAGTGTAATTGGTCATGCCCTTGCAACTTATTAACATGACTGCATTATTGTATTTGAAAGAAACACCAGTTAGAAGCAGTAGATTATTTCTGTCTTATTGACATTTTTAGTTTTGTGTACTTCAAAGGACCAGAGTATGCATTCTGCTAACAAAAAAAGCCAAATGTGCTGAAATGAAAATGAATGGCAAAGTTTCACACATGACATATAAACAGGAAAAATACACAGGCATATCTGCAGTAAGTTATAAGCTTATGTGAAGACCACTATAAAATGCAAGACTAGACAGAAAGTAAGTGTGTGCCACTATACTTTTGACTTAGAATATAAAGATAAAATTTGGAGAGTCAGACTATATATAGCATTCACAGATGAGGAAAAAAACCATCCAAACACATGCAGAAACATTTAAAATATGAAAACAAATGAAAAAAGGGTGTTAGATGTGTTGCTATTTCGAAGACGTGTTTACAGAATTTTGCTGGTTTTGGAATTCTAGAAATTATCCTGCTCAGAAACATCATTGGAAAGATCTCAAGCAGTGAAGAAAAATGCTTTGAATTTCAAGCTACCAAAAAACCTTGGCCTTCTATACCTTTAAGCTTCAACAGGTTATTACATGTGAAGCTTTCCATTGATTTGGGGCAATATGCTTCAAACAAAAGTTTATGCATAAACACAATGCTATTACCACCAAGGTTACGTAGTACTCACATAACATTGTTCTTTGTAGTATTTATTACTCAAAAAGATGCTCTCTGTGTGCATGTAGGAACTACAAATAAAACGTTAAAAGATGCTAACTTGTACAATAAAAACAAAGACCCAAGAATTGTGAAAACCTACTATTAACGGTAGCAACTAAAGAAAGCTGAAGAGGTTAAAGGAATAATCCTCCATGTTACATCATTTTACTTACTCTGCACACTTTAGATTATACCCACAAACATCTCCCATTTATAGCTACTATTTACTAGTTTGTAGCAACTATTAAAAAATGGCTAAAACCACATCTACGCTTCAGAGTAAGTCAAATATTCAGTGAGGAGTGTACAACGCAAGGATCACTGAAGAGCAGGAGGACTTGCTAGAAGTGAATGTTTAAGAAATAAGTTAGAAGAGAACCCTTAGTGGGGAGCATCAGACTGAAAACTGGGAAAAGAAAAAGTCAAGCACATGAAAAGTTCATAAAAAAACCCAGAGTTAACAACAGATATTCTGACAGCATAAAACGATACAGATCACTGAGGATAAGCAAAAAACTTGGCAGGAAGATAGAGGCATCAGTCCCAATAAGCAAAATCACAGATGATGACAACTTTAAGGGCACTATTTGGAACAAATAGGTAGGCAAAGAAATAGAAAAAAATAGAACATACAGTGAAATCCTGACTTCTTTCAAAAGTACAGCAGTGGATATCGGGCAGTATTTTCTACCACACAGACTAAAAGTGGTTTAAGTTACTACCAAAGGTATTGTGGACCACCTTCCCCTCCTTCTTTAACTTTTCGCTGCAAAGTTGAAAGCTGACTCAAACTATTACAGATCCAGAAGAGAACACCACATATGAGGGCTGCAAGTTAACTTCCTAGTCTATACTGGATCTCAAGACATTTTTTCAAGAGTAAGCCGTTCTCCAGGTAGCTGACAATCCACTAAAGTTGTGCCTAGGATTTAGGACACACACACTGAAGTGTGTGCTATGCCTACAAAAATTGTAAGGATTGAAAGGAGGAATTAAAAAATCCGATATTGCAGTAAAATAACATGTAGAGTTCTTCTTTACCTTACAATCCCATATCTTAGATTTTCCCTGCATATAAAATGAAAGTATGTCCCAAAAAAGACATTACCACAGAAGTCTACAAGAAAAAAAACAAAACAAAACCAAAACGACACAAAAGGGTAATTTTTAGGCTCTATTAGTCATTTTTTCATAACCACTTCTCACAGAAGACTTTGTAGGCCTAGAGACAAAGGAATGCATATTTAGATTCAAGTGCAAGAATGCAATACCCTGTATTGAATCAAAACTGTAACAGATTAAAGACAAATACCTGCATTGTACCCTTCCTCTACCTTATATTCCAAATTGTGAACAAAGGAATCTTCAAAGGGTAAGAAGCTGGTTCCGCCAGCTCTTATTCCACCCACAAGAAAAGCAGGGCGTGGTGGGTACACAGCTATCTTCAGCTGGCAGTATTTTAAGGACCACTATCACTATCTGAACTAAAGCTTCATTGCACCTAAGTGGTTATATGACACATCCCTTCTCTTGCTTGAACTTGGATCAGCTGTTCTGTCATGCCACCACCATCCTGGGGAAAAAAAAAAAAGTTGACATAATGAATCTATGATGGTCCAATCCTAAAGCTGGTCCAGCCCAAAGGTGTCCCTGAAGATGTAGCGTTATTATAAGCATTGAAATAGCCTTGGCTCAGTGACACTGATGGATCGCCTTTCTCCTTGGGCAGTCATCAGGATAAGGGGAAAGGAATAAGGAAGCTCAAGAAGTAACACAGACAGAAAGCCAATCCAGCAAGAGTGACTAAACTTAAACACTGTAATTCAGCCACTAGCACTGTATTATTCATACAGCTGAGAAATTAACCGAATTTATACCTAACAATAAAATAGGTGAGGATGGAAAATAAGTCTAGTTTCTGAAGGAAGACAGAATTGAACATAATAATCCTAGATGTAGACAAACTGTAACAAGCAAACACTTAACTAGACAAAAAGAATCCAACTGCGTACTTACAGACAATTTTGCAAAGTCTTTTTAAGAAACAAACGCACAAGTTCAAAGAGCTATACAGACTACTAAATTGAGAATAGCAATCATTTTCTTAATCTAAATATTTTGCTGTCATTCTATTAAGCTAAACACAGGACTTAAAACACTAGAAGGCACATATATCACCTGTATTCCACGGCCAATTGAAATAACCAACTGACTTACAATCACATGTTTCAGGAAACATTTTTCCTGTTTTGATACATGTAATAAGACCCTACAACATGTAGGATACATGTACACAAGACCCTACAACAGCACATATGGTAGAACAAGCATTGGCAAAATAAGTACTTTTGCTATTCAAGAAGTGCGATGATTTTATCTAGAAAGATCTGTCTGAAAAATATTAATAGAGTTCTAACTCCTGTATGCCAAAATTAGATATTCCCTTGATTATGCAGTTCCACAATGGCTTAGCCATTTTAAGACAGTCAATATTGAATACTTTTTAGAAGAGCCTCAGTTTGAATTTCCAACTTCCAGAAATAATTTTTCCATATTTTCTTGTCACAAAGTACCTATGCCACATCTTCATAAGCAGGAACTCTTCTCAAAGCCATACTATTTACCTATGGATTTCACTCTGGCATGCATGGAAAAAACAGAACGATGCAATCTAGTTTGTAAACATTAGGTCTACAATTTAAAACTCCTGTTTTTACAGTTGAGTTTAACTAATAGAAGCAAACGGAAAGCATGCAAGTTGATGATTCCACCTTGTGAGGGTAGCCCACAAATCGATACTGGAAATTTAACAGCACATTTAAGAACAATAGTATTGTACAGTGCGCAGGCAAACCACTGCTAGGACGAAGACGCGTACGTAGTATTACGAGCAGT
>NW_009616032.1:0-6292 GCF_000690535.1 Cariama cristata
TGCTAAAAAACTTGTAGAGCGCTCTTTGTAATCCTTTTCTAGTTGTCTTTATATCCCAAGATCCTTATATTATGCAGTATGGTATATGACTGCTTCCTGTCTGAACAGAAAGAAAGAAAGAAAAAAAAAATTAACCCGGGGAAGGAGGGGGGAGAGTTAATGTTCTCCAGCTGTTATCCATAGATTCTAGTCCTGCAATTTCGCTTCGGTGAAACTTTAGTGGGTTTGGTTTTAGATATACAGGGCCTGATTCATTCTTGAGGAAACCTATTAGTCTCGCTGGAGTTGCATCAGGGATGAATTTCAGCTGCTTTGCTGCTGGTGTGAAGGACTACTGGAACAGTCAGCGGGTGTCAGGCAAACCAATGGCAAGTAAAGAAAATTTGTCTTCCTGCCAAAGAAGTTTTAAGTTCTCTTTAACTTACACTTTTAAGCTTTCTTTAACTTTTATCTGTCTTGTATATGTGTTGCTCTCATAGTATTTAAGCAACTATATAGGATGCATGTCTTCCTCTCATAGTATTGGACAACTATATAGGATTGCTATATGTCCCCTTTTTTTCTTCTTCTTGTTGTTGTTGAGGGTTTGTGGGTGGAGCGAGGGAGATGGTCCTATGGTCTGCTCGATTCTTTGGGAGTCCAGAAGGCAACTGCCAAAGAATACACCCCTCTCGCGTCCAAAATATGCTTGAAGATTGTGAAAAGGAAAGGGGAAAAAATACCACTTCTCAAACACATTCTGCAGTTCCTTTAATTTATTGCCAAACAAGCTCAGATTTCGGAAGAGTTGTAGAAGTCAGAAGCTTTTAAGCTAAACATATTCTCACTGTTGTGGGGTTTCATTCACTTGATACCATCACTAGAATAACTTCTGCATAAATGGGGTGAACCTGGAAGTTGCGATCAAAGCCTCTTTGGATTCCTCCTGAAAGGGGAAATCCTAGTTTGTCCCCAGAGTTGAAAGGGTCAGTGTTTATAGTTCTGGTCACTTACAAAAAATCATGCTACAGAGGGATGTTTAGCTTGATGATGGGAGGGCATGGCTGCATCCCTGAGCTTTCCTCTGAGTTCAGAGGAATGGTCGCTTCAATCAATGTACAATTTTGGGGGAGGAATTTGATGGACACTGAGTCTTCTGCAGCCATCCGTGAAGTGGAGGGGAGCTTTACTGTTCCAGAACTACCTGATAGGAACTGTGAGGAAGAGAAGGATTGGTGCAACCAGGATATTCTCAATTTACATCTTTCCTCCATTCAGAGTGGAGTTTGGATCCTGGGAATGTGGACTATATGTGGCAAATTAATCTTTGCAGTACAGACCATCACCTGAGTTGAGAAACAGGTAGAATATTGGTTTAAAGATAAAAGGAAGTAATAAAATAAATAAAAATACCCAAACCCCAATGCCAAAACTTTGATCTTTCAATTTAATTAACTTATCACATGCATCATTATTGTGCTTATAGATCTGGGTTTCCTGGCAGCTTCTATGCATCATCAATTACTGTGAAACTTAGAGAAGCTCTTGTTTGCTGTTTGCTTTCTGGGTGATGCAGAGAACAAATCTAAATCTGATAAAGGGAGGCCTTTTTTCATAAGCTACCGGGGCGTTTGGTGCCTTTGACAATTGAACTGCCTAATTGCCATAAAAAAGTTGCTTTTTAATAGGATGTGGTTATGATCCTGGGTAGAGAGGTAACACTCTGAGGAAATGCCCAATTGCTGTGTGCTTTAAGAGCAACTCGAATATCTGGTGTGGTTAGGTATGCGGTACAGAGTTTTCAGCATAGTGGGCTTTGTAGGCTAACGTTGTACTATGGTATGCCATTTTGGGGATGGAGAAAAGTACCTTTGTTAGCTGAACTTCTTGAATGCTGTTTTCTCATTTGCTGCTTGCTAATATCTTAGGTGAGATTTTAGAAAGATAACTGCAAATTATTTTTTTTTTTTAAATGGCTGTTGTTTTTCACGCAGCCTTCCCATCTGCTATGAAAATGTAGATCACCAGGAATTTGCCCAAACTGCTTCTCATCTCAAAGATGAAGACATCTATTAGGGCAAGGATGACTCCTGCTCAAGATACCACTTCTAAAACACTAGTAACCTATATTACTAGGAAATTACGTTTTGCATGGATTGTTACATTGTTACACTTATCACTACCAGACAATTTGTTGAAAATCACGTATATACTGTGTATGTAAATAATCTCAGGCAGCTGTCTAGGTGTTTGTGACTAATCACATAAACTACAGTGTACTACCTTTATTTTTATTTTGCTTGTCCAAAGCTTTATCAAATAGAATTTTATTGGAAGCTACAATTATCATGTCAAGATGGACAGGAGAGTTGCATGTTTGAGGAGTCCAAATTAGTTCATTTACAGAGTCTGGTGAATAATTCTTGGTACCTTTTGATGAGTATATCTGTTTTGCATAAATTTAATTTTCTAAGACAGGCTAAAACTTGCTCTGAATGAAGCTTGAATGTGAATAAAATTGCTTCTCTGAAAAATCATGTCATGCAGATGGGATATGAACACAACACTCATTTAAAAAAAAATATAATTATAACATACCAAATTTTGTCTACAGGAGTTTGCCTCTTTTTAAAAGTAAATTATTAAATACAAGTTTATCTTTCTAGTTTTCATTTGGCCTTTTGAAATGTTTCTGTAAGGGAGATGATTTCTGAAAGCTTGTTTACCTAGAAAAATATGGAGCTTGAGATTTCAGGCTTATCATAGTGTGCAGTAGATTCTGACTGAAGTGTTAAAGCTTGAAGTTAGTCTTTCTGAATGTGTTCCAGCAGTCGTGTTTGAATAGCACGACTGAAGCTAATAGATCACTGGAGCAAGAAATCCATTTGGTCATGGAGCAGTTCTTGAAAGGCTTTTGCATATGTGGTGGAAATGTATCATCAGTTACCTTAGCAAGAGTGCTTATTGTTGTCCCCTTTTCTTGCCTTAGGGATAAATCGTTCACCTTTCTGTTATTGATTTAGTTCTTCGCTTGATTTTTAAATAAGAGGAGGCACGCCTACCTCATGTCTGATAGCAGAAGGAGCTGCCTGTTGTTGTAGAAGCTATCAAAAATCAGGTGTTTTGTTCAAGGACCTTTGTTAAAATGTATTGCTGAAGAGAATTGCAGCTGACCAAATAAGACACTACTTCTCATCACAGATGAGGAGGCTGAATTGGAGTATATTGCCTTTTAACTATTGCCGAGTTTATTAGACACCTAGGCAGTTGGTGTTCATACTTTGCTGCACACCGTTTCTGTGACAGTTCTGCGCAGAATAACCTTACGTGCGCTGGGCACGAGGCTCGGTGGGCGCTGGCTGTGGAGCCTGCTGCTGTTGGGGAAGCAGCTGACATCTTCCCTGGGAAAAGGTGAGTGGATGCTGTCCCTCTTGCCGCGGGAGACAGTCCTGCGTCCACAAGGGGCTAAAGGGCTCCTAGGCTGTACATTTTTTTTCCCACTTTGTTTTGATGTCCAAGTTGCATTTACACATTACTATCTGATGTGTTAAACATGAAGTTTAGCATATAGATCTTACCACTGTCTTGCTTACTGTTCTGATCTTTTCCCAGGTGATCTGTTGAGATAATGTATCTTGCTGCTCATGGAGAAGTCTTGTTTTGTTTTGGTTTGGCTAGTCTTCTTTCATACACCTCCCCAGTGTCTAATAGCTGCGACTGAACCATAACACCCTCTGCAGGACTACTGTAAATACCGCGGTGCTGCTCAATGGCACTGCTTGTGCTGCGCTAACTTAGGCGATCGTGTTCTGCTTTCTGGTACTTGGCCAGGGTTGGTTCTTGCATTTTACCTGTAGCTGGGTTTCACTCTGCTGCGTTCAGGGAGTTGAGACTTGCCTCTTAACAGCAAGATTGGGACAGGATATATAGCAACATTCAAAATGTCAATTCTTCAAGCAACGTTCATTTTTTTAAAAGTGAATTTGCACTCTGACAGTGGCCAACTGCTGCTAACCCAAAGTAACCTTCATGAATGCTGCTTATGATATTCTTTTTTCATGTAACTTCCAACTGAGCAATGCAGAGGGATTGTGTGTGTGCGTTTACTCAGTTTGTCTCCAAAAAGTAAATTTACTCTAAGCTCTGTGCTTATGTTGCTTGTTGTCCAGATCACATGGCAGGGGCAGGAGGACGGTCAGACACAGCACTTAACTGAGCTGCTGTGCTGCTTTCTGTTTCTCACAATACAGTATTTTCTTTTTTAGAAAAAAAAAAATAAAAATGAACTGCCTGTGTGTGTGTACGCAGGCATCTGTGTTTATATACACACACGAAGTAACAGATTTGTGGGGGATTTAGGCTTTAAAAAGTTGCTAATGTTATCTGCAGCTTTCTAGAAAGTAACTTAGTGGCTCACATGCATGCTATTTCATAAAATGTTACTCTTTCATAAAACGCTTCTGAGGGAAGGTAGGGTCTTTTTTATTTTATTATTTTGTTAATAGATAAACACTAAGGGACTGTACTCTAGGGATTTATCTTTGTCTTGGATGGTTGCTTCAACCTGGTGCAAAATTAACTGGATGGTATTTCTTTTGCACACTTAAAAATAAACACCACCCCCCCCTCCCCCCCAAAACCCCAAAACATTAACTGTGCTGCTCAGAGGCCTGAATAAACGTTGGTGCTGGTGATGCATGACATGGAAAGCTTCCAGCAGACCCCTCTCAGCTAAGGTACTAGGAGTCTAGGACTTGCACATCCTAGTCCTCCTTTTACCCACTCCCCACAGGCAGGGAAGGAAATGAGATTGCTTTGGTAACTTTCCTAAACTGAAACTGTATTTTTCTCTTCTTGAAAGAAAGTCCTTCTATCAAACGGGACTTCATAAAATCCGAGCTGAAGCTGATAGTGTGTCATTCCTTGTGAAAAAACACCCACACGTATTCAGAACTGGGTACATGGTTTTAAGTCTAAATCGCTAACCCCAAAAATCTCTTCAGCGAACTTTATTTTTTGGCATTTTCAGTCCTTTGGCTACTTCTGGATTCCACACTTCTGTGAACAATTCCTAACTAGGAATTGGTTTGCTTCTTTGTGGGTCTTGTTTGTGTTAGGAAACTGATTGGCAGAAGACACTGGATGACATTTGAAGGCTGAAATGCGCAAGTGGTTTATTTCTGCTCTTTGTTTTGTAGTCAGCTACGCCTATATTCTTTAATACAGGACATGTGCTTTGCTAAATTAGGGCAACTATTTCATTAAGGAGTACAAAACCTTAACAACTTGACAAATGGGTGGTGGGCTGCCAGTAGAATCTATTCCTTCTTCATAAGGAAAAGAAATATGCAACATTTTCTAGGTATATAGATGTACAACTTGTGATTGGATAGACATGCTGTGGGACGTTGTTACTCAAGTAGCACTTCGGTTGAGTACTAGTAATGTTGTTGTAGCTGACCTCGGGGAAAAGCTATTAGTTCTGTCTGATCATGCCCCTCACTTTAGTTCCAAGTCTACCTGTGTGCCTTCTAGCATAGATATCACATTAAGGACAGTTTTACGTGAGACTTCCTTGGAGGAATTGAAGCATGGAGGAGGTGCTATCATCTTGATGTTATGCTGTAGGTCATTAAAGAAGTCCCTGTTATCCTAGATCTCACCTCTTACATGCTTGCTGCTATAGTGTCTGTATCTGTAGATGTCTGTTTGTACAGAAGGAGAATTCAGCAGGGACCATGGCTGCTGCTCCTAAGAAATTAGTGAAGTCCGTGTATTGACCAAAGCAAGGGTCTTCACTCCAAGAAGCTCTAAAGCAGAAACAAACAGGACTAAATTGTGCTTATCGGAGAAATGCTCTCTTATATCTTCTGTATGGAGGTATGAAGAAATGCTGTTGTGATTGTGTTACATAGACTGATCTGTAGGAAAGCCTGGAATAGGCACAAACAGTTTCAAGTACTGCCTTAAATGAAGGGCTTGAGTTGGCTGTGTTCGAACACATATTTAAGGAAGAGGTTCCAACTCTGTGCCAGTATCCAAACTGAACAAAAGTAATTTATTGGCGAAAGTAGATCTTTTCACCCTGCATACTTTTGTGACCTCTGCCTTAAAGTAAATGAGGAAAAATTGTTGGGAAATGCCCTATGTGTATTTCCCCCACCCCATCAATTTGAAACCCATGTTGCAAGACTACCTGTCTGTGCAAATGGATGTTTAACACAAATATCTGTATTTGAGCTGGGTAATTACTGTAGGGAGCTGCATGGCATCGGGAATCATTTTTGCTCCTGTGCTCAACAGCACTGTTTGC
>NW_009616033.1:0-20000 GCF_000690535.1 Cariama cristata
AGCGCCTTCTCCCCCCCTGTGTGGGAAGCCTCCCCGGGACTCTTCCCGCTCCTTGGGCAGCCCGTGAACGGCGCTCTCGTGGGTTGGAGCTGTGGCCTTGAGGCACAGAATAGGAGGAGGAGCCTCGCGAAGCCCCCGCTCCGCGTTCTTTGTCGGCGTGTGAGAAGGGCACGGGTGGCGGGCTCTGGGGCTGGATGTGGAAACGCCTCAGGTCTCCGACCTTGCCTTGTAGCCGCGTTTGTGTCGATAGCTGCGGGTTTAGACACTTTTAAACTAGATCCCAGTTGGTTGCGGACCCGTTTTCCTTGAAAAGGGTATCTCCTCGTTAGCCATTCTTTAATTTCACACACACACACAAAAAAAAAGAGATCAGAGTAAGACTAAAACCTGAAATCCTCTACTGGAATAGTTGAATTGGAACAGAACAAAAGCACTTGAGACAGTATTTCAGTGTCTGTCGCCCATTGAGGAGTTTTCATTCAGTGGGTGAGATGTGGCTGGTCTGGTATGGGAATCTCCACACTGTCTGCCAAGCAGATGGGCAAGGTACGTGTTAATATCGGTTAAGTATGTGTTAAGATCAGTGAAGTTCTGAAGTGCCACGTCCTTAATTCATTTTCAGATGAAGACAGTATGTTGAAAGCAATGACTGATGTAGAAAGCGCATTGCGTTTGATTCTTGTAAACAATTTTCTCGGTATGTAGTGTTTCCTTAATTTAATCTTCCAGATCTCAGCTTACGATAAATACTGCAATTGTTTACATGCACAGGTTTTATATGCATCATTCCTTCACAAAATTTAATCGAAATGTAAGTATGGTTTTATATGCGGTAATAATATGCCCATAATTTTGGCGGTCTGACTGGCAAGTGTTATAGTCCTTTGCTGGATTGTAAAGTTTGGTCTGTTTATAGGAATTGTAGCTTCTTATCAGTGGCTTGGAAGCAATAATGATACTTCTTTTCAACTTTGAATTATTTTAACTAGTGGCAATTAGATTTTGCCTTCTGCCATTGAAAAAAAAAAAATAGGCACCATCAGCAAACACATTTCAGATGTGTGAAGAATGCATTTAGATGTTTCAAATCTGTCTGGTGCTTATGTGCTGCAGTTTGAAAGGCTGATGTGTAGGAACACACATTTTTCTTAATGAAGTCAGTGGTAGTGCTAGCGTGGCATGTCTGACAATTATGATATGGTTATGTGTGTATCCATATGGATTATGTATCTGTTCTTGAAAAACAGTGTAAATGCATTTAACTTATGTAGTCTTAAGCAGTGTGATACGTCATATTAGACAAAAAAAAAAAAATCTAAATCTGATGAGGAACTGCCAGCTCTCTTGTTTTAACTAATAAACTGGATATGCTGAATCTGAATACAGAATGTGTTATGAAGAACTGAATTCTTCAGTAAAAATACTACCTGTAACTGAGGGATTTTGTAACAGGTATGGAAATTGAGATAACAACTTGAAAATTTCAGGCCTTTTTTTTGATGTTCACTATTGGATGGAATAGTTAGAAAAATAATAATACAATATTCTAAGTATTCATGGTTTGGGGTTTTTCTTAAGTACTTTTCATCATTTTTTTATGTTAACTTTGCACAAAGAGTTATAATAATGGTGGTGAGGATGAGTTTTCTCAGATCTTTGCTTTTCATGATCAAATAAACAGATTGAGACTGTGACAGATGTTATAGTCTAGACCAGAGCGGACCTTGGTCTGCCAGGGGGTAGCATCTTGCACACCTTGCAGTGTCTCAAATTTGGGCAGGTACACAGTGGGTTACAGTGTTAGCCAACTTTTGTCTGGCATGAATTTGTTTATCATTGGTGGCTGAGCAAATGAACATCTTATTTGGTGGGATTTTTTTGGCAGGAAATACATATTAGTTTGTAGGTACATTTCAGAAGTGTATTTACTTATTTTTGTGCAAAATCTGAGGTAAATTCAAACTTCCAGCAAGCTTGTTACCAAAACTGCGGTGTTACAGATCTTTATGTAATGAAAGCTAAGTGTTTTAACTACAACCAGAGCTGAGTGTGCATAAGCCTGAAACACTTCAACCAGAAGAAATATATAATGCACATTTTGTTTATGTGGTGACAGAGAGCTATGTATTGAGTGGATGTACATATAAATCAAAATGTACTTCCCTGACACAGTTTTCTAGTTTTAGAGCAAGAATAGCACACATGAAGATCAAGTTCCAGCAGGCTTGGTGGTGGAATATGCTCTTTGAAAGCGTTTCTGTAATATATCAAGTGAAGGCAGTGAAACAGTTGTTCCGTCCTTCTCCCTGCTGTGTACCTGTCCACGTAACAGTAACTTATAGCCAGTGGAAGAGGACCTGCTGAGGCATCCAAAGTTTTCTATGACTGTGGATAGTTTGCGGACTTGATAAACTAGGGAACTGCTTGGAATGGAGACGGTGCCCTGGGTAGAGCTGCTGTAGCTGGGGCTCGTGTTATATACATCGCCTGCTAGATTACTGTTTGTACTGTCATCTGGTAGTATGGGATAGATTTAGGTGGCAAGCTTTAGCTGCCGTGTTCAGGTTTTCACTGAACACTGGAAAACGCCTGTCACTTGGAACTGGAAGCACAGTAGTATTTGGATATACAGTGCCCTTGTTATGAAAACTACGCCTTAAGTTATATTCATGAATCTTAACATTCACAAGTAAGCTATGTAAGGGCTGGATGCCATGGAAACTGCAACTATTACGGGGGGAAATGTATTGTTGAATTAATTCTCAGGTAATAGTATTCAAATAAAAGTTAAAGGCAAGTGCACTGCGAGTTAGCAGTCAGTAATATTGATAACCTTCTGTAGCTCTTAATGAGTGTAAGGCCAGACAGCAGCTTTGTGTGTGTAAGCGTTTTCTTCTGTATTTTCCTATAGGGTAAAGGGGGTGGTCTCAAAGTGAATGTGAGTCATTTGTAAATACTCCCAAACCATCTGGCCAGTTCTCCAGAGAGAAAGCAAAAGCCAAGGACTGTAATAAATACTTAATATCAGATCTCCAGACTACTTGGCAAGCTAAAAAAACAGAACAATGGTCATCCACTGCAACAAGAAACTAACCCTTAGAAATTATATAGTAAGGTACTAGCGGTCTTGAAGCGAAGACCTAGCTAAGGTTTTCTACAGTATATGGTGTGTATTTCTTTGTTGTGTGCATGTGGTGATGTTTATCCATGGCAAGAAGGAATCTGATGGCTGGGGCAGGAAGATTAAATGGCCATTAGTCAGAATGCCTTATGATCTCCAGCTGAAAAAATGTAGCCCATGTTTTCTTGCTTTATTGGTAGGTTAATGTTTTTAGTCAAGTAATAAACACTTGCATATTTATCATCATGTAAAATTGCTGGGTGGTACAAATCTACACGTATGTCTTGCATATAAGTCACATGCACTAAATTGTTAATAAGCAGGTCTTCTGCTTATTGACTGGATAGCTGTTGTCTTAATTCTGTGTTTGGTGGTTTTTTCCTCAATATAAGTTACTGCTAAACAATTTTACAGGCTTTCAAGATTTTGAGAATCAGCTGTGAATTGGGAACAGAATTCACAACAGTGTCTTCAATCTGTAGAGTCACAGGGGTGGCACATAGCAGTTAATGTAGTTTTGGTTCATTTTGAATGCATTACATTTGCTGCTCTGATGACCAAATATCCCTATTTTCGCGAAGTTACTGTGGGCTAGCAAGTCACTTTTGAATTACTATGGATTATCTATGAAGTATGTACATTTAGTTGCAACGAAGAATGTGTCGGGGTTTTGATGTTGCAATTAAAGCAGGTTAAGGCCTTGCAAGTTTGCTGTGCCCCAGTAATAGGGTGAAAACTTGCTTTACCAGTTCTGGTAAACAGAATCAGATGCCCTGTCTACTAGTTTTCCCTAGCCGTGCAAATGACGATTCAGTAACTACTACGATTCTCCTCAGCAGTAGTACAAATTATTCTCTCTACGTTATTGTTTACCAGGGCATAGTAACTTTGGTTTGCTGAGTGTAAAGTTAGTCATTGCTAATGTTGGGGTGGAGAGGGAGCTTGCTGGCTTTTTGTAGGAAATACTAGCTTGACTGTTCTACTTTAAAATATCTTGAAAATTAAAAATCTTCTGGAAATACTGTTTCTGTAGTACTTAGTGTGTTTGATATTATTATATAGCAAATACCTCTTTTAGAGGTTTATCTTCAGTACACTGTGATTTGAAGAACAGAGAACGGGGAAAAAATCCTTGGTATGCTGGAAATGAGAGGTAAGGTATCCAAATTGTAGCGGTGTTTTAAAATATAATCCTTAGAAGTGCCATGTGGAATACCAAACAACCAATTGAAAATACACTTGATGATGCCAAAGTTGTTTTGTGTGACATGCAGTGGAACATAAAATGCTTAAAGAAGGCTGCGGGAGGAATTTTTTCTCTGAAGTGCAAGGTAGGTGAGTTGTGCAGAGGGTTTTTTTTGTTTCCCATTCCTCTGTATTCCATTCCTGACTCTTGGGCCTTGTCCACATTGCAGTATTAAACAGTTGACTCTGCAGTTGTGCAAAGTTCTTAAAACTTTCATAATATGCACCAAGCTTTAGTAAGGCTGTTTTGGACACTTCAGTTCTGTTTTTAATTTTGCAATTTAACATATTTCCTGGTTTTATGCAATGTGAGCTCCTGGGTATAATAAAAAAAACCTAGCAACTCTTTGTGTTTGCACTTGAAAAACCTCTGTCATAGACTGGAACCACTTAATGTCTTAAGCTAACTTGTATTAAGTCTAATATTAAAGCCTATATACTAATATTGGCATTCATAGGGATAGGGAGTTCCTGAGAGTTTGCTGGGAAACTACATGCATGCTGCAGATGTATTCTGAGATTATTCCAAATGCCTTCATTGTAGCAACACTGTTTTTACAATATGTCTTTTCCACTGTACTTGTACCACATGTACCAATAAAACTTGCTGTATAATGCGCTTGGACTGTCATAATAAGGCTCTTATGTTTTGGTTTTTCTGTTTCAGTGGGACGTGGTTTCTGAGATTCTCTGCTAGTAGAAAAATGGGATTTAATTTCATAAATCATGTGTGTTCTTCTGAAGACTTTCTCAAAGTCTTAAAGAATATTATTTGGGGTGCATGGTAGATAACTTCTTTAAATTATTTTGTTTGTTTTATGTCAAATGGAGATGTTTATATATAGGAAGCTTACAGTTTTGTCAAGTCTGTGTCTTTAATTTTGCTTTTCTGTTCTTTGCTTTTTCTGTCATTTTTGAGAATTGGAAATGAATGAAAGCGTTGGAGTAACTTTGCCAGTTACACGCTTAGCAGAGTGTGTCGTCTTCACTGAAGGCTCTATGCGTGCCAGGTCTGAAATTTTATTAGGATGTCTAGTTTCCTGAATAAATACCAATGGAGACAAAATACTGACTTACTCTAAACTGGGCATGAGAACCAAGGCAAAGACCTGAAATTCTTTGGCCAGAAGCCAACACTTCTTTTTGAAATAGATAATTGGGAGTGTACATAGATTTCTGATGAATCAAAGTTGAATGCCAGTTAATCAGTTTGACTTGAATCAGCCTCCAGAACTGTATTTTATGTAAGGTCTTGGAGATCAGGAATTGTGTGAAAACTTCTTGGCCAGAACTGATCCGTTTCAGTAAATTAGATGATATCCTGAAGTCAGCCTGATGAAGAAGGTGCTTTTTGGGAATGAAGTAAAACTTCAGTGCAGTCAAACATGGAATAATAGTGGGTGAGAATTTGCTGATGATTTAGTTGTGCAGTTATTGGTGACTTGGCTCAAAGAATATCTCTGTGAAATGTAAAAATTGTCCTTCATGGTAATTATTGTGAAAATTCCTCGTATGTGTAACTATAGCCACAAACTGTGTGGAAAGAGACCTTTTGTTAGGATGTATTTGAATTAAACTTCTACACAAAGCTAGAAAAACTGTAAGGTGTGAATGCAGGTACTTGGGGATGAGTGTGTGATGCTTGGTGGGGGCGGTAAGGCTGAAGAGAGGGGGAGAACAGCAGGGAGCAACAGTTCATGGCTCACAGTGCAGTTGCTTTTGTTCTTCTGCAGCCCAGCAGTAAGGCACTGCTACAGGTTGCTGACTGAATATCTGTTTGGCTTTGTTTTAAATTTAAAAAAAAAAAGGAAATTTTGTGATACTGGGCAGATGGAAAGGATCTTCTATTTATTTTCTATTGAAGCTTCTTTCCATCATCCATTCTGTTTCTTGTTCTATACATTTTGTGACTTAACTTTCCTTCCTCAGTGACTTCACTATGTTGAGTCTTAGTTTTCAGTCCATGATGGTCTACGTCATTGTATCCTTTTTCCTCAGTAAAAAAACCAATTGTACCAGTTGTGGTCTTTCTAGTGTCCTCATTAATACCTTGTTTCTGTCCAATGTCTTGTTGTCAAACTTGTTTCTTCATAGCTCTGTTGATTCTTAAACATTCCCAATTTCCTTCTCTCAGTTGTTTGTGTTTCTCTGGCTTCCTGGCCCTGTCTGCTAATCTGGCTTTTCCCAGAAACTCAGGATTATCTCTGAGGATGTAATCCTCTTTGGCTGGCGCTGGTGTGGAAGGTGCTAGCCTCAGACACCTTCCTCCGTTATGCCTGCTCTAAATCACTGAAGCACAGTGGGCAGAGGTTACCGCAGGGCTTATATGGATGAAACAACTGTAGATGAGAGAGGTTTGCCTGGGTTCCTGCGTTACTGGGCGGGAGCACACTTCGTCTGCTCTGTAAAATATCTTTACATGGCTTGCGTATGTTGGGTTGTACATGTGCATGCTACTGTACATCTTCTGGCACTTCAAAGCTGTTGATACTATAGTTTTCTGAACTCCAGAATGTATTTCCTTCACATTTAGTGTTTAAAGGTTTCTCTCCCAGCTTAAGTGAGACACATTTCAAGTAGTATGTCCTTAGCAAAGGGAATTCCTTCCAGAATTTCAAATCATTACTTCAAGCAATGTGCATAGGAACTTGTCAAAAATCATCGGAAGTCTTAAATGACAGCATTAATATGGCCTTGTTCAGCAACACCTGACTTCAGGTTTTTATTTCATTCATTTGTAAGGCTGAAGTTACAAACTTCTTAAATAGAAAGTAGTTCTTTTGTCTTTGTTGTGAAAGAATTTGCTCCCTGTGACTTGTTTTGGGTGGTTTGGTTTTTTTTAGAATACTAGATTTCTTCATGGCAGGTTTCTATGCATTAAAGGGTATCACCTTCCCACGGTGTCAGTTTTCCTCAAGTCTGCCAACTTACACATTTTACTTAAGATTGAAGTTAACATTTCAAACTGATTTAATGAGGTAGAAAGTACTCCCTCAATACATTTGAAAACTCCTGAAAAGTAATGGGTGATCACTTAGATATTCGATTCTAATTAGTTCGTTGCAGTTTTTCATATATTGCGAATTTTTCTACGAAATGTTTCATTTTGGCATAACAAGGGGCAGCTTGCTGACAAAAAAAAAGCTAAACCTCACTTTAGGGGGGAGTATGGCTGCTATTCAGTTCATTCAGTCTAGTCCTACTTGGGCATTGAATGAGAAATCCAATACCTGCACTGCTTGCACCATGCATTAATTAACTACTCCACAAGCAGCTCTTTCAGTCTCTGAATAAGACACTGGCTTAATTTTAAACAATTTAATCTGCTCATGTCTACATAAAGATTACTGTCATTTTAATTCCTGTTTAACGTGGGCAACTTTTGCATTCAAAGAGGACCCTGATTTTTCTAAGTCGTTTATGGTTAGCCATGTTCTGTATCTAGATACATCAGTCATTCTAGCTGACAACTAGGCATCAAAACTCTACTTCACAAAGCTAACTCTTAGGTGGTGCTGAACTGCGAATGGGTGCTTTGCTGCCAGCTGGTGACACCTAGTTCTGTAAAGATTTTCATACTTAAATGTAATTTGTAGTCTTTACTGATGTTTGATATAACTAATGTTTTATGAATCCTTGTGCTTTGTTCTCCAGATACTGCTGGGTGTATAGTAAAGATTCTAAGAGTAAGCTATGTTTATATAACAAGCTGCTTTTATTAAAGTTCTCTGCAAAGCTTGCTTTTTAGGAGAATCAAATGCTAGCAGAACTTATGATTGACTGTTTTGACTTTTACTGAAAAGATGGTGTAATGGCTCACTACTGTGCAAGAAATTGGATGAACTTTCTTACGAAGTATGTTTAACTTGAAATAGCTTGTTCTAGTGTGACTAAATCTTCTGGACCAAATCTGTTCTTTTTATGTTGAACTAGAATTAGTTTGACCTCAGACATCTTGCTCACAAATGTAATTTAGCATTTATGCTACTCCTTCCCTGTGCTGCTGAGAGGATTACATCAGTTATAGAATAAAACATGACTTGTTTTTTGTTGCCTTGCATGATTTCAGAACTGTTTTTAAGAAAAAACAAACACAACACAAATCCAACTTCTTAAACCTTTTCTAATAACCAGTTTAGACTTTCCATAACTTTTTACAAGTAGGACTCGAATTTTTAAAAAAATACATATGTTTTTCTTCTTCAGATAATATCTCCTACGGCATTGTTTTTGGCTGCAAAAGTGGAAGAACAGCCACGGAAACTTGAACATGTTATTAAAGTAGCGCATGCCTGTCTTCATCCTCAAGAGCCACAACTGGATACAAAGAGTGATGTAGGTGGAAGTCATGGTTTTAAAGATAATTGGATGACGCTTCATCAAATGATCTGTTACATTGTCTTGACTGGATTATTGCTGTCTGCAAACTGGAAAAAAAAATTTGTTTTTACACCACTTAAGTCTTTTGTATTGCTTAATATAACTTACTAAAGACTCGAATACTTGTGTTATGAAACTTGAAGAGATTTCACCATCTTGAGATTGCATTATTTTTAAGACTTCCACGTGTATAGTAGAAGACTAGACTAGAGATTAAATAAGAGGTTTCATGCATAGTTCCATAAATTACACAGTTTGCGCAGGGAGGAGTTCAGGACACTGTGTTCGTCTTTCTCAACCAGAGGCTAACTATGCACCATTGTCTGCATTCTGATTTAAAGGACGCGGTACAGTTGTCAGCTGCTGCCTCTGCTATACGTTGGTCGTCTTTTCATTTGCCAAAGTTTGTACAGCTTCCACTTACTTTATAGTTCACGTTTTCTTTCCTGAGATAAGTCTTCCTGAAACCAAATGCATGAGGAAATATGGTGGAAATGCACTAGAGTTGTTCTGCTTGATATTCGGGCTGAACTAGTTATACCCTGCTGGACCTCAGCTGATGTATAAAACTATTTGAGCACCTTTGCTATGCTTCCAGTTCTTGGAATGAGATGAAGGTATATATAGATAAAGATATATGCGTTTGAGCCCACAAGCTTGAGCTAGCTTAACACAGGCCAACTGAGATCTCCAGCTGTGTTTTAAAGTACTTGTAGAATGGATAACCTGCCTTGAGATATTTGAGTTGATTTGCACTGGCAAGCTTTTGTAATTTTTATAGGGTCCCCCACCTTCTCCCAAAAATACTTTGCTGGAATAGATTATGTGAGATCCAGACTAAGTAAATCTTACTCTAAAAGATGGTTAGACTGATATAACTGAATTTGCAGTAATGCTTATACTGGTAAAAGAAAGTATTACCACAGTGAAGTATTCTGAGTTGTCAGTTCTGACTGACTTGGATAGTGGTTAACTTGTGTTGCTAGTACCAGTATTCAGATAGGAAGTGTATGAATAAAATTTTGAGACAATAGCTAACTACGTCTTGACCTGTTTGCTTATTTGTTTCAGGCATACCTTCAGCAAGCCCAAGAGCTGGTTATACTTGAAACAATAATGCTTCAAACTTTAGGTATGTCTTTCTATATCTCCTGTGCAGCCAACTTACCAAGAAGTAATGGGACCCAAGTAACTGGATTTTTGATGTGCTGTTGATATGCTAGGATTTTACTTTTTTTGTGTACAACTTTTGGCATGTGAATTTAGTTTCGTATTAGCAGTTCTATTGTGTTCACTTTGGAGAAAAAAAAGCATGTCTATACTTGTGAAAGAGATGTTTCTGACGGTTTGATGGGGTCGAAACATGTATCTTCCCAAATAGATTTTACTCCAAAGTAGTAACTACATTGATACTTCTTCATATAAGGTAACATGTTATACAAGGTTAGCTGTGTACGTGTTCTGAAGCAGTTGGGAAGAGCTTTATACCAAGTGCTCTTCCCCCTTTTGCGTTTCAATAGAGGAACATTGTGTAACTGAGCAGGGTTACTGCCCCTGAACATCACAAGTCGTAGTGTATAACCATTTAATGGATTCAGGTGACTCCAAAATTTGAAATGGAATATTCTGCTAACAAACTCTTCTGACTTTAACATAAATAGAGCCAATTACGGCTAGCTGGCCTGAGAACGTGGACTTACTCGGATATTCTTAAATACCACTTTGAGTGGTATTTTTAAAAAAAGCACACAGTAGTGACCTAATTCTTAAAATAGTATCATAAACAAAGAAAGATTTCTTAAGTCACTGACAAATTGACTAAATTTGTAATTTCATAGATGCAACATGTTTAAGTCCCAGAAATCAATGAATAGTGGGTGTGCACACACGTATATTTCAGTGTGTCCGTAATATAGCTTTTATTGACTTACTAATGTACTAGAAACTGTTCAGATATGTTCGACTTTAAAAATAGAGTAACTTCCCAAGTTACACACACACACACATATATAGAGATATATATGACTTGAGATTACTGAAAGAATGTTTTACTGGTTGATCTTGAAGTGGCTATTCAAAAGCGTGAAAAGGTGCGGAATAAAAGGCAGTTAAATAGTGTTACTTGATCTGCAGTGCAAGGTTTAGCAAGCATTTTACATCTGTGGGGAAACAGAAGTGGATTGGGTTTTTTATTTTACAGGTGCAAATGTATAATTCTAAAATGTATTCGTAACTCTTCAGGTTTTGAGATTACCATTGAACATCCACACACAGATGTTGTGAAATGTACGCAATTAGTGAGAGGTCAGTGACTTTTAACTGCTTCTGTAAGTCCTTTTTTTTTCACTTTTCTAGTAAAATTTGAAGGTGATGTTATTTGTCTAATACTATCTTCAGCAACTGTGTTACCCAAAGAGTTTGTTAAAAGCTAGTTACTAAAAGCTTGATCTTAACCTTTAGAGTTTAAGAGTCCAGTTCTCTGTCCTTCATAATGTTTTTTGCTTTCTTATTAGCTATGATTTTAATAATGTCTGTTCCATGTTTTCTCAAATGGCAGAAGCAGTAGTTGAAAACTGAATAGCCAACTACTTAGTATCATTCTGCGTTGATTATTTTAGCTCTGAAGTGGTTTTACCAAGTGAAGTTTAGACTGCATGATCATTGATGGCTAATGCTAGCTTTCTGTCTTAGCAGATCTTTTTAGGTAATGAACTGAGGGGTAAAGAGAGTGCCTAGCAGGTCTGCTATCGCATGCAAATACTTCAAGATGTGGCTAATTGTTTTTCTGGAGCAGAGTGTACTTACTTGGTTTGGATGGTAGCGCAAAATCCCAAACCTTTTGTTAAACAATCATATCCTCTAACTTGTATGCAGCTCATGTGACTGGCTAGAAACCTGTTTTGTTCTTCAATATTTTTTGTTGAATTTTGGCAAACCTTCCTTAATTCTTAAATTGGTTTCCTTTGAAGCTTTAAAAAAAGAAAAAGAAATCCTCTTAAGATGGAGGATGAAAAAATTAGGAATCAGTTGTAAAAGCACCTAAATTAGGCTTTTCACTTTAATTATGTTCTTTAATTAAAAAGTGTTTGGAAATGATTGGACCACAGTTGTTAGTCTTTAGTCATTAGCTGTTTTTGCAGTGAAAAATGCAAAGTTAAATGCTTCAGAGTTTTGGGGATTGCTTTCTTAGAAAATATAGGAAAGTTAGGTACAACTTAATCGTGTTAACTAGATCTGTTTTGTAGTAACTGTAGAATTAAAGTTGTTCTTTGAAGGGAAAGTATCTCTCATTTTAAAGTAGCTTACTGGTATTGTGTCTTCAGAGGTTTGATTCTGAGCGGGACTGATGCTGTAACTTATTTGCATATAAAGTAGCTTTATTGCTATGCTTGCTGTAAGATAATGATTCTTTGCTTTCTGTCCAGATTTGGTTGTGACTTGGTGCATAAGTCTGATTGCACCTGAAGTCTCCCGAGTCTGCATCAGCAGCTCTGTAGGGTTTTGCTTTGGATTTTCTTAGCTGTTGGTCAATGTAAATGTGAGCACGCATTTCACTGTTTTGTGGGGGCCCCTGCACTTCTGCTCGGTATTTGGGGCTGTGGGGCAGGGTAGCAGGCAGTATGGTAGCTGCATCAGGATTTCCACGTTAGCAAGTATATTTGACTTGAGTCTACAAGAAGAAAGGCATACTGCTACACAAACTTAATTTCCTTTAGTCAAGGGTAGATAGCACTCTGAGACAGTTCAGCTTTTTCTTTTGTGTTTTGTATGCTACTCTTGTGTGCTGACAGAATTCATACATTGAAGGTACATGCTAGTTTTTAATTTTGCTGTTTTAAAGCTAGTATTTAATGTCAGCACAGTTTAACAAAATACTTAGAATTCTAAAATTATACCAAGTCTTGAAATCTGAAGACTCCAGTGAGGGCTGAAAACCCATGTACCGCAAGGACTAGAGAAAGTGAATGTAATACATCTGATACTTGAAAACCTACTCGCTGAAGTAGGTGTGCTCCTTAGTATGTGTGTATGCAAATGGAATTCTTGTCAGTATATGCCCCTTCTAGGGGTGGTATAGGCTGTGAACACAAGACTTGAGAACCTTATATTAAAGAAAAAAAAAAAATTAATCCATAAATTAAAAACATTGAGCATGACATCTGTAGTCATGCATGCAAGTCAAGCAAGTAGAGAATAATTGCTGTGGAACGTTAGTCTTCTGTATTGAGTGAATAAAGAGATGGCTTGCGGGCACAGTGATGTATTTTCAAAGATGTGGTGGTATGATTTTAGTTGTCTATCTCTTAACATTTATTTATCGGACAGTGTGTTATTTTAATGTGAATAGGTGCAACACTTAGATATCAAGTCCTGAAGCTTTCAAAATATATCTAAGACTTGTTAGTGTTAAGCCTTTAGTGTTAAAGGGATTGACTGGGAAGTTAAAGAAATGCAATGTTGCTTCATCCAGTTCTGGTAACATGTCTTCTTGGACAAAAAGCACTATTTCAGAAGGCAGAGAATCACCTTTTTATTAAAGGTGATTAACTGATCCGACTGTTACAATTAAAACCTCCAACTGTAAGTTTGAGTAGAGAAGGAAGAGAGGAATATAATGTGGTTGACTAAGTATCAAAAGAGAGGCAAGAAAGTTAGGTGAGGTATGCAAGTGTACTTAAGGTTGTGGCTTAGCATGTGTGCACTGAATTGCCACGTGGTGAGAAGATGCTTTTTTGCTGACTAAACTTAAGTGGCTAAGAGGACGGCTGATTCTCTATATCAGTTTTTGTTGTCTTGCATCCAGGGTAATGTGCCTCATGCTGTCACTGTTACTACCTGTATTAATCTTTAAGCTACCCTCTTTAAAAACAAAATTAAAAACCAAACCAAATCAAAAAAACAAAACCAAACCAGGTTCTGTTGATGATGTTCAAAAGATTCAGCCAAGTCCTTGTGTTAGAAGACTGTCTAGTTTTGTAGTGGCATACCAGAATCGATTGCTGGAAGCTGAAGATGAACGAGTAAGTGGGCATTGGTGCAAATAAACATAATTGCTTCAACGTGCAGCTAAAGAGAAAGTTGAATTCTTCATCTCTAAGATTGAAAGCCTTTCTGAAGGTGGTATTAGACAACACAGATCATTGTAGATAAGGGGTGACTGGATGGATACATGACTCGTGACGTTCAGGCATAAGGTATCTAATTATTCCTTCTGGTTCTCAAAGATTCATGGGTTGATGAAATTGTTCCATCTTTACAGTTTGGTCAGTATAGTAGACAAGGAAAATGGTGAGGGCTCAGTCTTTTTTCTGCACCATTCTTCCTCAGTGTCAAGAGACTGAGAAGAGGAGACAGGACCATCATTCCTTAGGATCCCACAGGTCCTCTAAGGAATCTGAAGGCAGTGGATCTGTGAAGGCCTGTCAGCAAGCCTCAGTGCCCATTCCAAGGATGTTCCAGTACTGAAGAGAGAAGAAAAGAAAAAAGAAAAACATACCAAAAACTGTTCTGGTGTCAAACTACCTGACTGGCTTGAATGCTAGTTGAATGATCAGCAGTGAAACCGCCCTAGTGCCGAGACCATGACATGGTCTTCTTAAGCTCTGGTGTCTGTCCCCAGCCTGCTTCTGGTGGAACTTGACGGGGAGGAATCTATAGCCTCATCTCCATCTTGGGAAGTCTTCAGTCATTCCTTTTTCTGTGTTGGTACACAGCCTTCTTTTGGAACTGAAGATTGGATCCCAAGGATTTCTAGGATTGTTCTCGCTGCTCTGCAGGTTATCAGGTATCTCGAACACCCATGATCCTTACTAATCTTTTGTGGAAATTGCACTGTCAGATTCTTCAAACATACCATAGTATCTGTGTGCACAGGTGCCAGTGGTTAAATCAGGCTGATAAAGACAAAGTCAGCAGAAGAGGAGATGAAAATGTGAATCCCCTTTTTCAGAGGGTATTCTCATGAGGAAAGTTTAAATCTTAGCATACTAAGTGGTGTGGAAAGATCTTAAACACCAGCTGCGCTCCAGCACTGCTACAGGCGGCCTTCATGTTCTGAACTTTCACCTCAGGCTTTTACAGGCCTGTTCCCAAGGTTTATATCCTTTCAAGAAAGTAAAACCACCAGGACTGCTCAGACCTGAATGCCTACACCATGGCCTCCTCCAGCCCTTTCCAGATACAGCAGGCGTCCACCACCATACCTCCATTCAGAGCCTGTGGCTTTTTTCCTTTTGCCCAGAAGGACTTCAGCAAGCTTTCTCTCTTCTGATGTTGACTGGCTTATCTGCAGTCTCCTCTTTCAGGGGAATGCTTACGTACGTTGTCAGGGGCCTAGGCAGAGCCAGCTACCACCCTCCTAAGGGTGACTTGGCAGTCACGTTTTCACGATTATCTCAAGATCCGAGGTAACCTAGTGTTGAAGAAAAGACTCAGATGTCTTGGAATTGCAACCGGTTGAATTGTGTGGCTATGCCTAATAAAAAGCATTTTGGTTTCCGGTTGGGAATTTCTTGGAGGCAGTAGCCTTTTGGAAGGCGTATTGGACAGCAAGCCCCATTTCAAAATCTTGATTACTACTTTAGTAAACCCCTGCCTTACAGTTGCTTCTGCAGCAGTGAGACAGGGTAGGTGTTTTTAAATCACTCCTGAATGATAAAATATATAACTGATTATTAATGGCTGGCATCACAGTCATCAGTTCTGCACCTTGTGAGTTACAACAGAGAAGCTCTGCTGGCTTGTTTTAGCCTCTGCTTCGAGATTATTTTAATTTGGAGATGTGCTTTCCACTGCTATAAAGGAAATAATGCACCAAAACATGGGAACCGAAATTTTTTAGATTTAATTTTAGTGATGGATTTTACTAAACCAAAGCTGTCCTAAATGTAAGAGAAGAGTTTGGGACGGATGTTTTCGGTTGTGCCTTGTGTTACCATAGGCTTTAGTTGTGAGCTGAAATTTCTTGCTGGTTTTGGCAGTGATGATTATTTAGCTGTAAATAAGTTGAAACGCTATCATACTGCTTGTAGTATAGGTAAGGTATTTAGCACGTTAATTTTTGATTGAGGCTAAAATCTGTGTTTCAAGATGTGATTCTTTTCTTCCAGGTATGTGTTTTGATTTACTCAACTTTCAAGCTGATGTTAAATAGAAGTTTTCTGGCATCTGCTTTTCTTCCTTGTTCAAAAGGGACATTTCAGTGAGAGTAGAGATGCTTCTTGGTCCGGTCCCTTAATTCAAACAATGTTGTAACTTTACAGAACATAGAAATCATTGAAGACCCTTTAAACATTACTTTGATGAAAAATGAAGAGCAAGACATCAATTTCAGTCTTTTTCAACCATTCTGTAATTTCATTTGTTTTGTTACGATGGTCTCATTTTACTTTTTCCTTTTTGGTAATACTGCCTTTTTTTTTTTTGATGGGAGGGAGAGGGAAAGGTTGAACTCCATGGTTATCTGGCATGCAATTACCATTATAGTTTGCAAACTAAATACTACAGTACAACACTGTCACATGGTCAGTTCACCTTTTGATTGTTATGGATTAGTAGAATTTGTGTGTAGGAACGCATCCTGTTACCTTGCTACTTCCACACTCTTCTCAGATTATGGCAGTGCCTGGCTGCGTAGCATAAAGACAAATCTGATTTATATTCCTTGCCAATCCTTAGAAGTCAAGTTAAATCACATATTTAATATGCTTTTTTAAATTAAATTTTAAAAGCCATTGCAGTCTTTCTCAAACTTTGTGGAAAGATTATGATTCAAATAAAAGTTTAACAGTATTCCCTTTGACATAAAATTCAATAATACGCTTTCTGCAGGTAGCACTGATTTCAAGTGATAGTGTCAAAGTAAGAATTCAATGAAGGCTGCATTCAATCGTCAGTTAAAACCATTGTGCCCAGCTATGCCATTATATGCGTGTTACAGTAAGTTCTCTGACTTGAGCGAGGAGCGTTGGGGTTTGGCTGGCAGGGGTCAGGGCTAGATGGCTCTAACAGCCTAAGTCATTCGCTTTTCGTTTCTGGCACCTTGCAGTCTTGTGTGGGTTTTTCCTAACGATAACTAAAGTGGAGTTGTTTATTTCCTGTCAAAGCTTTACCGTAGGTTTAACCAATGTGGAACAAAATGTTATGAGTACGGTGCTTTTAATTAGAGGGAACAGAAAACTTGTTTAACTTTTTTTTTTTTAACCGTCTAGCTTGGGAGCTTGCTGTGCTGTAGGGCTTCAGGAGAGTGAGGTGGCTGTTTTCGAGGAGGTGCTGGGGGGTGGGAGGGGTGTTATCCAACTGTCCTGCCATGCTCCTCTTCAAGAGCAGAACTCGCACTGTGCTATGTGTTAGCTTTTATTGACTGCCTTGCTGCAGCCCAAGGTTATGCGAGGGGCCCTCTGTAAATGAGGGGGGGAAGCAGGTATTCCTAGAAGAGAGCGCGCTCGTGTGAGGCGTTCGTGGGGTAGATGAGCAAAGTGCAACTGTGGTGTGGGGAGGGTCAGTGAATGGAATGACTGGTCCATCTCCAGTTACTGAACGTAACGGCCTCTTCTGTATCTCGGAAAAGTTTATTTTAAAGGCTAGTTAGCCCAATTCAGATCAGTTCTGTGGAAGTACGGAGTGGTGCTTTTGGAAGGTAAAAGTGCTTTAATTTTGGAATGAACCTGACAAGCTAGCGCAAATCTTTAATCTCTCCGTTTTTCTTTTCTTACAGCAAGCAAGGATTTGGCACAGACATCCTATTTCATGGCTACCAACAGGTTGTTATCCTGAACCTCTTTGTTGCACTGTTGTAGCACACTATAGCTTCCTTTACTGCAGGGCCCCCTACATGTGTCTTACCCTTGTTGCAACAGGAGACTGGGCCATCTACAGTGGTGGTACCTTCCTGTTTGCAGTGCGGTGTATTGTACAAGGGCCTGATGGCACAAAGGGGTTAAATGCACAATGAGAAGTGTAGTGGTGCTTTCTGATGACATTTTCTCGATTGTGAGTGCATAAGTCTAAAATTGGTAGCCTGAATAGCAGCTAAAGATTACAAAGAGCTAAACTTAACCTAGAAATTCGAGCATCTTGGTAAGTACAAAACTATTTTTAGTTTACACTTGTAGTTAATGGCAGTTTTCTCTTAACTTTAAATATATTGATCCAATTTTAACTTATAAAATTGTAGTGGGCCTAAGATCTTTTCAAGTAGCTGATTTTTGTTTTCAGATAGACAAGTAGTAGTCCAATGTTCTTCCTTTTAGAAACAGCTCTTTAAGATTAATATATAGTTTTAAAACTTGAATATTTACATAAATTTAAAGTTTCAGGATTCCACGTGGGGGTTGTGTATACGTGGCCTGTTGTAGAAAGACGGAATTTGAGAGCAGACTTTAGTCTTGATTTCTCAATTACTTCAATTTACTTCTTGTAAAACAACTTTGAGCTTTAAGAGGATTACATTACATGTAGATAGTTTGTAAGCAATATCTGCTGGTTATTAGAACTTTTCCAAATAAATATTTCTTGGTCATTCCTTGATGGGCAAGGTTCTGTATTTGAAATGACTCTTAAGAAAATTTGTGATAAAGCAGTGAAACTGAACCAATGTCTTTGTGCTGCTGCCAGCTGGAAGCTGAAGGCGAGTTCACAAATATCACAAATCCAGGCCTAGTGAAAGCTAAGCCCACAAGTAATTCACCTGGCTTCTGTGGAACTATTGGGTACCTTCTTCTAATTGTCTCTTTTAGAGACAGCATAATCAGCTGTATGGGTTTTTTACTGTAGAATTTGAATGGACCGTATTATACTTCTTTCTTTTCAGTACTTAAGTACAGTAGAATAACTGGTAAACTTATTTACTGTTCGTCACACCTTTTATAGGAAAAGCAAATTAAACTTTTCTACCAGATAAATGCCCTGCCCTTTGTTTTCTTAAGGCAGTAAGATATCTTATGAACTTAATCAGAAAAATGCTCCATGAACTATGTTTAAGTGCTGTTGCTTGACAAGTTACCTTGTTCTGTATGTTAACAGTCGATTTGTTTGGGTTTTCTGTTTTACATGTTTGATTTCCTTTGGTTCCTCATTACGAAATTTGTGCAACAGTCTTCACCTTACTACATTCTGTCTTCAGTACAAGCCTACAGTCATAGCGTGTGTGTGCATTCACTTGGCCTGCAAGTGGTCCAACTGGGAGATTCCAGTATCAACTGATGGAAAACACTGGTGGGAATATGTAGATCCTTCAGTTACTCTAGAATTACTAGATGGTAAGTAATACTGCCTTTTTCTCATCTGGAAATTCAAGGGTTTATTAATGTACAAATGGGAGTGTAGTATAGTAAGAGCATAGCTTTCAGCCTAAATTAACTCTGACTGACCTCACGTACCGGATCCTCAGGAGAAAGAAAGGTATAGGAGAGGGGGAAACTTTGGAAGGCAAACTTGGTTCTGAGGCCCTTTTTATTTCATCTGTGGGCTGGGGCATCCACATAATGCTTTGTAGGTGCAGGTTAGGATCTTCCTTTTAAGTGCTGTTCAGAACCAGGAAAGAGATGGAAATCTACCAGTGCAAATTCACACAGTCCTGGTCATTTTATGACTTCCAAGTTTGTGGCTTCACTGTCACCGAAACAACTGTTCTTAAGGCTATACATAAAATTGCCATGTTTATGAAGGTAGTTCCATGTTAACGACTTGCTATAGCTTATAATCTCTCAAACTCCTGCATCATCTTGATTATTAAAATCTCAGGAGATGTGTGCTGTAAGCCCGCGGCGAACACCACTTAATTCCTCAAGCATTTATGGAGTGTAATAGACTCAGGCAGACCAAAGGGCTGAGACAGTTTTGCAGTTGGGAGCAGTTTAGTTTATAACCTGCTTGCGGAGTTCTGGAGAAGCCAGTTCTTCCAGACCTGCAGAGATCTACTTTTGCATTCAAATTCTG
Organism: Cariama cristata; assembly: GCF_000690535.1. Classification (NCBI taxonomy): domain Eukaryota; kingdom Metazoa; phylum Chordata; class Aves; order Cariamiformes; family Cariamidae; genus Cariama; species Cariama cristata. The sequence goes on from NW_009616033.1 coordinate 19,685, forward strand.
ACTGTACCTAATTATTTTGAGCTTGTGAGCAAAGTTAAATTTCAGTGGAAGGTATTTTTATTTGCAGCTGACAAGCATGGAGACATGTTTCCTTGTGGACATACTAATTGCAAGGATCTTTGGTATTTTAACACAGCCGGCTACTTTGCAAATTCATCCAAAGCTGTTATTTCAAACAGGGTGCTTCAAAGGGTCTGATGGGTTATATTTTGTTCAAAGCTGTTATTGGTTGCTCCTGAAGTTCGGTGGAGTGACTGAAACGGTGACTTAGAAATGTAAATTTTAAAGGAAACTTAACTTCATACAGGAAATGCCC